>NC_070604.1:96576850-96776850 GCF_027172205.1 Podarcis raffonei | reverse complement strand
CTCCCCACCCCCGCGGAGTAAATTATCTGCACCCATCTTAATGGCACTTAAGGATTATGTCAGGACCTATGTCAACCACAACTGAGATTAACTAGAGCCCTCTTTAAGAGTTCAGGAACTGGGGAAAGCAACACATGGGAGGGGCGCTAGGAAGAAGCCCATTTACTCAACTGCCCCATTCTCTCTTCACAAGTTGGTGGGCAACAGTCTGAAGCAGGGAGCCTGCTTCTATTCTTGTAAGAGCTTTGCACTATGAAAAATGCACCACACCTAAGTCTTTATAAACACTGTGCAGGAAGCTTCCTTGCCTCAGACTGACACTCTAATCCACAGCGGGCAATTGTGGGTCCCCTGGTAGGTTGCTTTTCTGAGTTCATGAATGCCCAATGTTCCCATCACCACCTGGAGATGCTGGGGATTGAGTCTGGGACCATGAGCTGTGGTCCTTCCCCACAGTTACTAGCGATGCCGACAAGTCCCTAACCACGGTTGATGCAAGGAGAGTTTGCTCTGGGAAAGTACTGGGGAACAGGACAGGCATATCTTAATCCTTCTCAGACCAAGGAGAAGGAACAGCTGCCTCCGCTTACCTTGCTCTTTCTTTCTGAATAGCCGTGCGGATCAAGCCCAAAGGGGGAGGGGAGGAAATGAATGGGCAGTGGCAACAGTGGTGAGAAGGACATGGCCTGAGTCAGGAAAGGGGTCCACTGAGGAGGACATCTTGTCCAAGGGCCTCACAAAATCTGGAGCCAACCCAGTAGGAAAAAAGAGAACATAGCTGAGGTATAAAGTGTATGCTTTGCACACCTAAAGTCTAGGTTTGATGCCTGGCATCTCCAGTTAAGCAAATTCGGTATGCAGGAGATAGGAAAGCCCTCTGCCAGAAAGCCACTGAGACCTACTCAGGGTAGACAGCTCTGGGTTAGATGCACAAATACGCAGGATTTGGGTCAGGGATTGCGGCTACATTAACCATCGCTTTAAAATCTACAGGAGATTCAGTCACAGATTCCTTAGTATCATTAGGTCTTCAAACACTAGTTAATCAAGTGGGATTTTAATATAAGTATCTATTTTGCGACACAAAATGATCTACATAAAGCACTTTATGAAGTTTGCCTGCAAAGCAGCATATCTTAAATAATGTCTAAAACAGATATCTTAAATAAACATACAAACAAGAATTGCACATGGTGAACTGCATGCACAGACTCATAGAGTTGTAGAATTAGAAGGTACCCTGGGGGTCATCTAGTCCTACCCCCTGCAATGCAGGAATGCTTCTCAGAGCCATCCCTGGATGGGCTTGAACCACCAACCTGGTTAACAGCCAGATGCACTGACCCATTGCGCCACATGTTTCATGCTTTTTTCTATATGAAATGAGGCATCACTTTAGCATGAAAAGGCACTTGTGGTATTTGTGAGCAGGCTCAGGAAAACCTGGCAAGGGCATAAGAGGGTCAGCATGGTTGAAAATACGTTCTCACATAACAAAAAAAATCTACCAAACATGTTTTCTCCTTTGTTAGTTAATGACCAGGCCTTCTACTAATTTCAACAAATGATTGACAATTTCATGTGCCACAAATCACAATAAAATCATCATAACTGCTGCATTTCTAGCATCAAGCTCCTAAATTATATATTGGCACATGAACCACCTTATATTTGACTGGGATTGTTTTTAATCAATGCAGTTTGCTATGATAGCACGACTTACAAATAAAAGACAACATAACAACTAAATTATTATATGGGATGTGGTTTTGTACAAATCAGTCATAGAACAGAACTGGTCACAGTGAAGCCAATTGCAAACAACAATTGGTTTTAGTGGATTTGGATTGTATTCGATGTTGGAAAACCTTTTACATTACATGGTTTTGGTTTTTTTTAAAAAAAGAACCTTCATGTACTCTTTCCATCTTCATATTTCACAAATATTTGCAGTGCAGACCTCAAATCTGAAATAAGCCAGGGAGAACTAATTCATTGTTTACACTTGGAATCCTAGGTGGCCCAATTCCATGAGGGCAGCACAATGGTACCTCACCGTTCTTAGTGCTTATCTCAATCTTAATAACTAGCCAGACAACTGACTCCAGAGTCCTGGCTTATCAACTGGAATTCGTCACATGCACAAGAGAGAAGACAAGAAATGCATTATATTAACAATGCCATAGAAGTATTTAAAGATTTGTAGTCAAATACTGATATGAAGCCATTTTTGTGGTACTTAATTCCACTTGTTATTAAATTTGATAGCAAATGAACAAAAAAACATGCTTGGTACATATTTATCTGCAATAGTTTGTTTCCAAAAGATCAAAAGGCTCCTTTTTTACTACATTTTCACTATTGCTATCTAAAGCAATCCTTTTGCAAATAGAATTTGATATGGAATGATTATTTTGAAAACTGACTAAAAAGCAGTCAATGGCGCAAGCCTCTTAAGCACTGAAATAGGTTCTCTACCAGGCTGATCCCATATCTTAGGCACATACAAGGTTTTTTGTTTCCAAGTCATGCTTTGTTCTATATAAAAGGGATTGAGAAACTGTGCTGGGTGTCATCAGTATGCACCTCTGCCCAAATGTCTGAATAACCTGATGCAGCAGGTGCACAAAGGCATGGAAGATCACAGAAGTCAAGATGGGACCCTGGAGCACCAATAAACCAATGGGCATGGGGCAGAACAGTAGCCCCCGGCATCCCCTGTCAGCATCGCCCTTGAGCCACTGTCACCAACTGGACTCATCCACTCAGCCCCGACTGGGCTAGGCGAGCTGGGTAGCACTTCCAGAGACCACCTTCTGGACAGGAACAGGTCAAAGTGCTGTGGACTCACAGCTTAGAGTTGTGAGCACCGGATTCACTTCCACAAGAAGACAGTCGTCGCACAGCAGAGTATAGCAGAGTCTAGTAGAGTATATAAACAACTCGGAGAGCAGCTCTGTAGAATATCTTCTTTATTCTATAACTACAACTATTATACGACTATATACAGAGCTAAATAGGATTCTAAGCATAAATGAATGCTGAACTGCACTGAGTGTCTGCAGCTGCTCTTAGCAGCAACCTTATCTCTACACACAATCTCTAACACTCAGTCTCTCTCTCTCCGACACACTGACTGACTGACTGGCTGACTGACTGACTGACTGATTGCTGGAGCGGAATAAGCAGAGAGCAGAACACTGCCCCTCCTCTCTGATGAGAATCAGCAGACTCATCAGGAGATTCTTGGATATGGGAGGGGTGAAATCTCCTCATCCCCTACTGGGACCTATCCGCCTGGGCCATTGTGTCTATGCCGCTGCATCACTGAGAACGCTGGAGCGCACAGTTGGAAGAGATAGAATTCCCTCCTCTCATCTGCCCAGGTCTCAGTTGTGCATGCAGATAGCCAGAATGTTGCTCTAGAATTAGGTAACTGATGCTTTTTTCCTATGCTTTCCCGTTCCCATTTACTGACCTGATAGAATCTTAAGATACAATAGGCTGCTAGTATGGTGATCGTGGGGCCTTTGATTGAGAGAAAAACCAGAAGAAACGGTCACCAACAGCCCTTACCTGGTAAGGGTTGGAAATGCACTCAGGTAAGTATCAAAAAAGGAAGAGCAGAAACAAATGTGTCTGCACGGTCAGTTCCACATTCTCAACATAGGTACTGTACTATTATTTTCTGATGGTCCTGTTTTGAGTTTGAAAACATTGCTTTTCCCGAAACTTAACTTAGTGATGCCTTTTTCAGACTCCCTGTCTGATGGCATCTGAAACCCTGGATCAGCTCTGTATAGTGTGAGGATGATCACTTACACATCTTCCCCTTTTCCTCAGTTTTACTTCTTTCCTGTTCCGCGTCTGGAACATTGACTTCCACCAAGCCACTCTTTAGGGCCAGGGCTATTGCTCAATGGATAAGCACATGCTTTGCACATGCTTTAATTCCAGGCATCATGTTAAGGCAAGGAAATACTTATGTCTGAAATACTGCCAGCCAGTGCAGACAGTATTGAGCTAGATGGGGCGCTAGTCCAACTCAGTATAAAGCAGCTTCCTATGTATGCATGCATACATGAACACCCATAGACATCCCTCCATCCAGATAAGCAAGGTGCAATATCACAGTTCAATGACACATTCCAGCCAGACAAAAGGACCCAATGAGGTTGCCTGGGGCAGGGGTGTGACCTGAAATGAGTCTCAAAGGCTGGATAGAAAGATGTAGAGGACCACATCTAGCCCTGGGCCTAAGGTTCCCAACAGATAGACAGATTTGCTGTATTAGCCTGAATATAAGCCACACTTCAAGTGCAGCTTAAATTCACGACCTTACAAAAATTGGCTTTTATGATATTGTTGTTGAAACAGACATACGGTAAAACAAAACGAGTGTGAGTGCCTGTGGAATTTTAAGGGAGTAGCTTATAATCAGGTATTGTCTTTTTTTTCTCCCTCTCCCCTTGAATTTTAAAGGTGCAGCTTATTTGAGGGTTAAGCTTATATTCGGACCAATATGGTACATATATCTGTGCTTGAAAGGTAAAGGACCCCTGGACAGTCAAGTCCAGACAAAGGCGACTATGGGGTTGCAGCGCTCCTCTCTGCTTTCAGGCCGAGGGAGCCAACGTTTGTCCACAGACAGCTTTCCGGGTCATGCGGCCAGCATGACTAAACCGCTTCTGGCACAACAGAAAACCGTGACAGAAACCAGAGCGCACGGAAATGCCGTGCTTCGGTACGTATTCATGTGAACAGTGAAATGTTGTGTCAGTAGCAGGGCTACTAAGAAATAAATGAACGAAACATGGACAAGCTATAAAAATGAATTCATAGAATCATAGAATCATAGAATCATAGAATCATAGAGTTGGAAGAGACCACAAGGGCCATCGAGTCCAACCCCCTGCCAAGCAGGAAACACCATCAGAGCACTCCTGACATATGGTTGTCAAGCCTCTGCTTAAAGACCTCCAAAGAAGGAGACTCCACCACACTCCTTGGCAGCAAATTCCACTGTCGAACAGCTCTTACTGTCAGGAAGTTCTTCCTAATGTTTAGGTGGAATCTTCTTTCTTGTAGTTTGGATCCATTGCTCCGTGTCCGCTTCTCTGGAGCAGCAGAAAACAACCTTTCTCCCTCCTCTATGTGACATCCTTTTATATATTTGAACATGGCTATCATATCACCCCTTAACCTCCTCTTCTCCAGGCTAAACATGCCCAGCTCCCTTAGCCGTTCCTCATAAGGCATCGTTTCCAGGCCTTTGACCATTTTGGTTGCCCTCCTCTGGACACGTTCCAGTTTGTCAATGTCCTTCTTGAACTGTGGTGCCCAGAACTGGACACAGTACTCCAGGTGAGGTCTGACCAGAGCAGAATACAGTGGCACTATTACTTCCCTTGATCTAGATGCTATACTCCTATTGATGCAGCCCAGAATTGCATTGGCTTTTTTAGCTGCCGCGTCACACTGTTGGCTCATGTCAAGTTTGTGGTCAACCAAGACTCCTAGATCCTTTTCACATGTAGTGCTCTCAAGCCAGGTGTCACCCATCTTGTATTTGTGCCTCTCATTTTTTTTGCCCAAGTGCAATACTTTACATTTCTCCCTGTTAAAATTCATCTTGTTTGTTTTGGCCCAGTTCTCTAATCTGTCAAGGTCGTTTTGAAGTGTGTTCCTGTCCTCTGGGGTGTTAGCCACCCCTCCCAGTTTGGTGTCATCTGCAAATTTGATCAGGATGCCCTTGAGTCCATCATCCAAGTCGTTGATAAAGATGTTGAATAAGACCGGGCCCAAGACAGAACCCTGTGGCACCCCACTAGTCACTCTTCTCCAGGATGAAGAGGAACCATTGATGAGCACCCTTTGGGTTCGGTCAGTCAGCCAGTTACAAATCCACTGAGTGGTAGCATAGTCAAGACCGCATTTTACCAGCTTCTTTACAAGAATATCATGGGGCACCTTGTCAAATGCCTTGCTGAAATCAAGGTAGGCTACATCCACTGCGTTCCCTTCATCTACCAGGCTTGTAATTCTGTCAAAAAACGAGATCAGGTTAGTCTGACATGACTTATTTTTCAGAAATCCATGCTGACTATTGGTGATCACAGCATTCCTTTCCAGGTGCTCACAGACTGTTTGCTTAATGATCTGCTCCAGAATCTTCCCTGGTATTGATGTCAGACTGACTGGGCGGTAATTATTTGGGTCCTCTCTTTTCCCCTTTTTGAAAATAGGGACAACATTTGCCCTCCTCCAGTCTGCCGGGACTTCGCCTGTTCTCCAGGAATTCTCAAAGATGACTGCCAGTGGTTCTGAAATCACATCTGCCAGTTCTTTTAATACTCTTGGATGCAGTTCATCTGGCCCTGGAGACTTGAATACATCTAGACTAGCCAAGTATTCTTGTACTATCTCCTTAGTTATTCTGGGCTGTGTTTCCTCTGCTGAATCATTTGCTCCAAATTCTTCAGGTCGGGCATTGTTTTCTTTATCGGAGAAGACTGAGGCAAAGAAGGCATTGAGGAGTTCAGCCCTTTCTGTGTCCCCTGTTTGCATTTCACCATCTTCTCCTCTGAGTGACCCCACTGTTTCTTTGTTCTTCCTTTTGCTACGAACATACCCATAAAAGCCTTTTTTGTTGCTTTTAACCTCTCTAGCAAGCCTGAGTTCATTCTGTGCTTTAGCTTTTCTGACTTTGTGTCTACACGTGCTGGCTATTTGTTTGAATTCCTCTTTGGTGGTTTCCCCCCTTTTCCATTTTTTGTACACATCCTTTTTTAATCTTAACTCAGTTAAAAGTTCTTTAGATAGCCACCCTGGCTTCTTTAGGCACCTTCCATGTTTCCGTCTTGTTCCGTCTTGTTCCGAATTGTTGAAGTTACTCTTCATCTCCTTTTATTTTGGTACCTCTCTTACAACAAACCAGATATTCTTATCCATATTTTTATATCCCCCCTTTTTTTTGCAAACTAACAGTATTTGGCAAATCATCTTAAACTGAAAGTACCATGTGTTATAAATATTCATTATTCAATGCCTATTTCTTAAAAAAAAAAATAACCACCAGCACGTGTCTTCAGCATTAAAAGGTCAGGCTGAGTATAGCTTTACTATATATATAATGTGTGGCTTATCTAGAATGAATACTGTGTACATACGGGAAGAAATTACTTTAATGGTCAGTCTATTTTCTTCATCCTCTTGCAAACTGCCCAGGTCCTCCTAGTTTATCAGAGAAACCTGAATGAAAGACATATGTTATTACCTCTGGTGCTATCACTTTGCTGAATATCACTAGGGTGTCGTCCATCAAAGTAACACCTCCTAAAGGACAGCATAGTGTCAGGGTTTGCTGTCCACTGGAGAGAACATGCCATTTAATACTGAACACCAGCAAGTTAATTCTTCCTTCTGTGTCATTTCTCTGCTAAATACATTAGGGAAAGACCAATACAAGATGTACTGATAAAAAGAACATTCAAGTGGAAAAACATGTACAAGCAGTCTGGGGCCGTTTACTTGTATCCCAGCCACCTTAAATTGAAGGACATGTGAAGGACCTGATAGGAAGTCCAGCTCAAGAAAGAACAAGGAAGCAAAGGCTCTGAAGAATAAATGTCAACGTCTCAGCACTAACGTACATTATAAATTAAAGAAACCTTCCCTAGATTCAGAAAATTTAGGTAACTACCGGTCAGTTGCCAATGTCCCTTTCTTGGACAAGGTTCTTGAGCAGGTGGTTGTGGACCAGATCTAGACTCTCTAATTTGTTTCAGTTGGAGTTTAGGCCTGGTTTCCGCACAGAATATCCTTTTTTTGTTACCCTGTATGATCACCTCTGTCGGGAGAGAGACAGGGGAAATGTGTCCCTGTTAATTCTCCTCAACTTCTCAGCGGCTTTCAATACCATCAACCATGGTATCCTTCTGGAGCGGCTGTCCAAGTTAGGGGTGGGTGGCACAGCTTTGCAATGGTTCCAGTCCTGCTTGGATAGTTGTTTCCAGAAGGTGATGCTGAGGGAGTGCTCTTCAGCCCCATGGAACCTTCCATGTGGGGTTTCTCAGGAAACGATGTTATCCCCTATGCTGTTTAACATCTACATAAAACCACTGAGTGGGATTATCTGGAGGTTTGGAGTATGTTGTCGGCAATATGCTGATGACACATAGCTCTACTCCTTTACCTCAGCAGGTGTAGCAATGGCTGTGCTGGACCATTGCTTTGCCTCACTAATGCACAGGATGAGAGCCAACAAACTGAAACTCAATCCAGATAAGACTGAGGCACTGTTAGTAGGTGATTCCCTAGACCAGATGGATGGGAGGTGGCCTTGTTCTTGATGGGGGTTACTCTCCCTCTGAAGGAGTGGGTATGCAGATTGGGGCTACTTCTGGATCTTTTGCTGTCTCTTGAGGTTGAGGTGGCCTTCATTACCTATATTTAGGTGCCATATGAAAAAGTTTCTTTAGAATTAGGTCTGTAGCTGACTAACACATGAGATGGCCTTTTAAATATGCTTGTGGGAAGGGAGTTTTTGGTTTCTTTTTGTTTTAGTACGTATTTTGTGTTCTCATTTTGTATTTTTATGTTGTGAACTGCCCTGCAATCTTTGGATGAGGGGTGCTATACAAATTTTATAAATAAACCAGAAAGTTCTAAAAAGGTACAATTAGAAGAATAAGACACACACAAAAAGATTAAAACACTGCACTTTCCACGTAATGTTTCTACATAATGTTCTACTGGAAATGCTTTCATGTGGTAGTGGTGCTTCATACAAAGGTCTATACTTTTTACCATGAACTTATAATGATTATGTGATGGGAATCTCCAGGCCGGCACCATATATTCCAAGTCAAACATGGGGGAGATCTTCTGTATGACCAAGGCATAAGCAGCTACAGTAGGTGTAGGGAAACTTTAGTGCTCTAGAAATTGATGAACTATAACTCACAACATCCTTGGCTACTGGCAATGCTTGCTTGGGCAGATGGGAGTTGTAGTTCAGCAATATCTGACAGGTCAAAGGGTTCCCACACCTGGGGTATAGTAACAATTCATTCTGTGCCACCAGATATAAAGAAAAGCAGATGTTAGAAAGGGGAAAATAGTTTATTTCTTTTAAAATAAAGAGCTTCAGCAAGTGAATTATTTGAGTGGAAAAGTAGTAGAGTACTGATTGTTCCTCCACTCAAAACTGCCACACTTTTAGCTTTTTTTGGGGGGGGGAGCACTAGCCCTCCATTCCATGTTCTCTTGTGGAACATGTAATTAGCCACTAATATTTTAGAAGGGTTCAGAAGTCCTGCCTTTGATCCATTAGGAACATTGCAAGCTGCCTTCTACTGAGTCAGTCTATTTGTCCATCTAAATCAGTACACTAACACGGAGTAGCCCTTTCAGGTTTCAGAAAGGTGTCTCTCCAACCCCAACTGGGGGTGTCAGGAATTGAATGTTGAACCTTTTGCATGCAGTGCCTATGCTCTACCAATAAGGCACAGCCCTTTCCTGAATGAGGTCCACATTAAGCTGACTTTCTTCAAATGTGCACTAATCAACTGTAACGAAACCAAGTAATGGGCATGCATGCAGGCTTCAGTCCAAGTACTGCAGTCTTCAAAGCATGCAGACTGGGTTGCCAAAAACCTCTTTCTTTAATTTACAAATAATTATCCTTCTATCCCATGGTAACAGTAAGAAGCAATGCAGTTTACTCAAAGTGATTGAACCACTGTTCTGTATAACATCTGCATGTATTCTCTCCAACATATTGCCCACCAACTGACTGGCAGCTACAAGCTCAAACACCTGGGTACAAGATATGCACAGATGTAGGTTTGATGTTGCTGATCCATCTACACAATAGGCTAACTCTCAGAGGTTTGACAGTGGTTGAAGAATCAAGGTGAGAAAGATACAGCCTCAAGCATACTGAGAAGCATATTTTTAGTTTGCAGCCTCCTATTTTTAGGCTGTTATTTTTATTAGTTCTAACCCCTTACACCAGGGATTCGGACTTGTCACTCTTGACCCAGCTCTGGATAACTTCCCAACTGTTTGTTCACACATGAAAAGAGTAACTAGCATATGCTGGTTCTCAGAGATGTCTTTTCAGCTAATTGCCTTTTGCTAATGCCAATAGCCCCCTAGCAGACTGCACTTTTGAAGGTGGATTTTTCTGTGCCTAATGAAGTTTCATATAAAATTATCATTTAAATCTTACAGCACAAGGCTATTTCAGTAGGATGTTCTGTAGTTTGATTAAAGAGTTTGTGACCATTGTACTGAATAAAAGAAGAATAGGGGAGAGATATTGGCAAAATACCATACATGAAAATAATTATATCTAAAAATGTGCTGCTTTTTTTGTAAAAGAGTATTAGGCTTATACTGTGAACACTGCAAGGTGCTAAATTCAACACAACTTGCAAACTAGCAGCTGATTTAAAATAAAACTTGATCCTTCTAGAAACCACAGATACTTGAAGCATACACAAGTAAAACTAATTTAACCTTTGAAAAATTTTCTCTGGAGGGAAGAATAGAAATCCCTTTATAAGATTTTTAAGCACTGCAATTATTGACAAGGACTGTATTACCTCACTTTCTCTGATCAAAAAACAAAAAAAGGAAAGAAAGAAAAAGAAGCAAAACCGCAGGAGACATCAGCAGCTGTCAGGCTGTTTTCCAATTGCAGCGAGGTAGTTTACAGTGGGCTTGTGCCATCTCTCAAGACCCAGTTAAGAAGGCTTTTTAAAATGCCTTAAAAAGCCAATTCATACATTAATCAAGTTGAGCCCTCATCCATACTTACTGCAATACATCAATTACCATGTCTTTTTTTATTTTAATAAATTCCAGTTGACAGCAGACACCTTATTAAGGGGTTGCTAAAATGATACAACAAGTAAAAGGCTATTAATATTGCTTTTCCCCCCTGCTGCTATTGTCTTGCCGCACTGGTCTGCAAACATATTCCGGCTGCATTACAATTAATGCCAGTGGAACTCCTTCTAACGACTTCCAGCTTGCTAATTTTTTACGCTAATAATAAAAAAAGGCATTGCTATGCAAGAACAGCCCCCTTTTATCATGCTCACATGGCACACTAGAGAGCTCCTGCCATTGTTCACAGGAAAGACAATTAAACCCAGGGACATCAAACCCAAAAATGACAATCTGCTAACCAGCACTGTTGCTAGCTTTCCCCCTCTGTTTTCTGAAATGATATAAAACAATTCTCCAAAGATATTTTTCCCTTGCATGCACCCTCTTTAAAATAAAATAAAATAGAAGTTTGAAAAATACCCGCTGCTGATTTATGCATTTCTGCTCAGAATTTATTAACTGTCTAGGGCCAATTTCACACCAACACTTCCATAGCCTCCAGGTTTGAATTCTGGACACATTTCAGGAAATGCACCAATAATACTGTCCATATAGTTTCATATTTAAAAAATAAACATTAAAAAAAATCCATGGTTCATGTTTTTCTGAAACACAATATAAAATGCCCAAGGGAAAGGTGAAAGCCAGTACTGCAACAAGTTTATTTTTCATGAACCTCTGGGGATGAAAAGAATGAGAGGAAGATTCTTGCGGCTGATTGAAAATTAAAAATTAAGAACGTTAAAAAATGTGAATGTAGGCTGCAGTCCTACTTGCAAGTATGCATGTATTGAACGAACACACACACACACATGCTGGGGAAAAGAATGTTTAGCAATACCTTGTCTCCTTTAAGGAAAAGGGTCTGGCTATCAAGATCATTGCCTTGCATGTGGCCGCAATCACTTTCTGCCGTAAATGCCTGTGCCTGCCTGATCTGTACAATGATTTCCACATTTCACCCCCACCCCTCGGCCACAGACACCAGAAAACCAATTATGTATACTCTCCTCAGGGATGTTTGGACACTGGGCACCATTTGTTGGTGTAAGTAGGAGAGCAGACTTTACTGAGCAGCCTCCTCCCTGGCATTTTTCAGTGCTCTACACATCAGGGAGTGCACCGCCAAACTCCTTGCAACAACAGCTGCTAAGGGGCTCATGCTAGAGGAGACAATCACTTCTCTTGCTCTTCCCTTAGAGTTTGGGTGTGCACCTCAATAACTGACCAGCTACGTAAAGGGAGTACAATCTATCCAAAGGCCTGCCACCACCTTGTCTGGTGGTGGACATTAAAAAGTTCCTGGCCACAAGGCCTGTCACCGTTGGCTTGCTCCTAGTGCAAGCCAATGGTTGTCGACTTTCCAGTGGTCAATTCATGACAGTACTAAGAAAGGCCATCTTTGCTTGTGGGTTAGCCCTTTTAGAAGATGCTGCTCATTTCTTCCACATAGGGGCTTTCATTTATCCTCAGACAGCATAAAACCCTTGGGTCGGTGGCACTCATCTGTCTATAAACAATATGTTCACACCAGAACCTCTGTTCTCACTCTTTCATGTTGATGGTTTTTCCCCCTCAGGTGCCGGTCGTAAGAAGGTATGGATCTGCAACCACATCATCATGCACTGGGCCCAGTTGCACACTATATCTACTTCATGGGGTCAGCAGCTCAGCTTGTATGACATGACCCATATTATATGGTTGGGCTGGAGGGACATGCATTGGGATGACCTGATGCCATGGCTTAAATCTTGCTTCACAGTGCATGGGCTGCCAGATGCCTTGGTGATTCAGCTGGGAGAGAACAACCTAGTTGGCAGGAAGGGTATCAACCTCACCTCAACAGCAGCCACAGACCTAGAGGCCCTGCACACAGAACAGCCTCAGATGTCCATCTTGTGGTTGGAGTTGTTGGAACAGCAGCAATGGTGGGGTGCTTTGGAGCCTGCATGTATAAACAGCGCGTGGAAGAAGATGAACAATGCTGCATGCGGTGGGCACAGCCAGGGAGCCGGGTGATTTGGCACCCTGGCATCTCGTTTGATAAGGTTGAACTGTTTAGGCCTGACGGAGTGCATCTGTGCCCATTGGGCAATGAGGCTTGGCTGATGGACTGAGGCCTACATGATTGGTTGCAGATGTTAGTGGTTTGGCAGAGAGCCAGTGAGAGGCCAAACTCAAGTGGCAGAAAAAGGCATTGCATTGCATCCTGCCCTCATGCACTTCCAAAGTATTAGGATACCCTGGTAAAGGGGTCCAGGGGGAAGGATTCTGTCCAAATGTCCAGATGGGGGCTAATGGGCCACAGAACTTCCCAAATGGCATCCTGGAAGGATTGCCTGGAATTGATCCATATTATAGAGTGATCCTGACCCTGAAGGAACAATCAATCAGCAAATGGGTTGATTCAGGGTGCATACCCAATGCCTATACCAAAGCCTACTGACACCAAAAATGGATTGAGGGGAGCTCTACTGGTGCAGTCAGACTGAGTGCAGAGTTTCTGGGGTGCTGCAGGGGCACCATGCCTATGACATCCAACAGAAGCTGAGAGGCAGGGGGTGCTGGATTTTGGCATCACACAGGGGACCAATGAAATTGAGACCCCAAGGTCCGCTACTGCTGACATCTGTAATCAATAAAAGTTTTGGCCATTTTGACCTCAAGAAGTTGTGAAGTCTTCATTTCTGCTTCTCACACCCCTCACCCCTCCTCAACAACCTGAGGTTTACTGCGCCTGGGCCCACAACTGCATGCTTACAGGAGACATCAACATACAGTGTACAATAAATACAAAGCAAAGAACTACATACTTCTAAATATAATTATAACGATTACCAACATACCTTATTATAATGCTTTGCATTTAGGCATTGCATTTCCATTCTACTGATTGAACCATGCAAGACAGGCAGAGATTATATTTAACAGTCATTTATCCATTCATAAGGTACCTCTTTCCTGCTTTTTAAGGCAGCGGATTGGATTAAAAGGTTTTTTTTCATCTCAGTGCCACAAGATCTTACTAATTTACCAGTGAGGGAAGATACTGATAAGGGTACTAATAGCTGCACCTTCCTGTGACTCAACAAGTAAGGGTTTTTTT
Source organism: Podarcis raffonei (assembly GCF_027172205.1). Classification (NCBI taxonomy): domain Eukaryota; kingdom Metazoa; phylum Chordata; class Lepidosauria; order Squamata; family Lacertidae; genus Podarcis; species Podarcis raffonei. Next base: position 96,762,845 of record NC_070604.1, on the reverse strand, counting down.
TGCTGAAGTACAGTAGGAATCAATAAGTTAATACCATGTAAATAAATGCATGTTACTTGATTTACTCTGTAATAACGTTTAATGGCATTCATATAGGGTGTATTTTATTTTTGCACCACATATGTGCCTTTAACAGTTGCACAAGAAGCAGAAATCCTCCAGCTGAAGCTTTTCCCATAACACCATCTGCATCCCAGAAAGCATGTTCACTTACCACATTTCTTTCTATTTTAAAGTTGCTAAGGCATACTGTACAAGGACTGCCTGGGGATGGAGAGATCTTGGTAACATTCAGCTGCAATTAACAGGCAAGCAGAAAATGGCTCAAAATCCATGGGAGGGTTCTGATAAAATACCTGACCCTCTAACAGCAAGAAATGTTTTGTTAACAGTATTTTGCTTCTAACTTCTACTGAAATGTTAGGAAAGTGCATCACTGCTAGCGGATATTTAAAACAAATCTTTTAGTTATGCCATTTCTTCCTATGTTAATTTGCCAAAAGCCAAATTACTGGGATTTAGTGGAGGTGTTTCTTGCTGCATTTAATGAAAATGAGTACTGAACACTCAAAAGCGCTTTCTCTCATATATATATATATATATATGTGTGTGTGTGTGTGTGTGTGTGTGTGTGTGTGTAGTTTATTGCACATACACTGCAATTCACCTTTCTCTGCAATTGTCATGGCAGTCATTTTATCACTGATATTATTATCCTCTGAAGATGGTTTGTGGACAGGCCTGTCCTAGTGTCCCCTGCCAGGCTGTCCCAGTTTTATAAACTGTAAATCTTCTTAGTGTATTGTACAGAAAAACAGGGGGGCACCCTTTTTATATAAAAAAGTGAAAAGAAAAAAGGACACTGGATCCTATAACAATGCATACAAACTGAGGGAATTGTTTGTTAACATTTGGCAACAGTATTTCCATTCACTGAAATTCAGTTTCCTGCTATGACATTACAAAAACTGAAAGAACATCTAATACTCATAACACCCTTTCACTTTAGCTTATCCTGTGGAACATACACACACACACACACACACACACACACACAACCCAAACCCCAATTGTAAGCAGGGAGATGATAATACAATGCAACGGAAGGTACTCCAGGTTTTGGGTAAGTTTTGCTTGTACTTAAAAGCTGCTTTCTAGATAAGGCCTATGTGGTGCTGCCTGGTGAATCACTAAGCCAATTACATAAGGTAACTTGCTACGACTGTAATGCTATGGATATAAACAACCAACAGCAGGAAAACAGGGAGACAGTAAAGTGTGGAGACCTCAACAGGGCTGAGGGAAGGGGCCAAAAACCTGCCATGTCTTCTCTTGGGTATTGTCGGCCAGGGGGTGTTAAAGACAGATATAACTTTCTTTATGTATGCTACAACAGCAGCTAGAATACTCATTGCGAAGTACTGGAAGACGCAAGACTTACCCACACTGGAAGAATGGCAGATGAAGGTGATAGACTACATGGGCTTGGCAGAAATGACGAGCAGAATCCGAAACCAGGGAAGAGAAGCAGCGCAAGAAGATTGGAAAAAGTTTAAGGACTATTTAAAGAAATACTACAAAATTAATGAGAGTTAGAATGATGTTGGGTTGGAAAGTAAATGGTTACTATTAGTAATGGTTAAGACAAGGAGAATAAGGAAGATTAGTTTGAATTTTTATTAAAATAAGGGAAGATTTGCTGAGTAATTGATAAGAACTTGGAATACAGAGAAGGGAGGCATGAGGAAGTCGGGGAAGAAAGGTGTAAGAAACTAAGATATGAAATGGTACATGTTTTTTGTTTTGATTGTGTTTTTTTGTTTGTTTATGTATTTGTTATATGTTTGTGTTGTTATAAAAATCTGTAATAAAAAATTATTATTAAAAAAAAAAAAACCTGCCATGTCTGTTAGAAGGTGTTTACATTTCAGCAAGCGGAGGACAAGGAAGGCTCCCTCCTGACTCCCAAAATTAACTGGCACAGGAAATCTTAGGAGGGAAAAGAATAGGTGCAGAAGAACCCTCTCCCATGAGTGGTGAAGGCTAGGGCACATGAGCAAGGAGGAATATGGGAGATTGGGGGCAACTTGGGCTATCTGTATTCTCCCCCCTCCTCTGAAATCCACACAGTATCTGGGCATTGCAAGCTGTGCACTGCATGGAGCCTTAAAGGTAAAGGGACCCCTGACCATTAGGTCCAGTCGTGACCGAGGGAGCTGGCATTTGTCCGCAGACAGCTTCCGGTTCATGTGGCCAGCATGACTAAGCCGCTTCTGGCGAACCAGAGCAGCGCACGGAAACGCCGTTTACCCTCCCACTGGAGCGGTACCTATTTATCTACTTGCACTTTGATGTGCTATCAAACTGCTAGGTTCGCAGGAACCTTACATGTGCACATATTTATCTATGTGCATATTTAGAGACAAGAAACACCCATCAACCCACCCTGAGATTTTTCTTCTAGAGACCCTGGAAAAGGAGTTTAAGCCTGAAGAATGACACTGCTAACAGACAGCACACCCTCAAATGGCAAATGTAGAGATGTAACAATAATAATGATTTACAATCTATTCAAAGCTACCAGTCATTTCCCCAAAACCTGGATCTATCCACCGTGTCTCTCTGTAGTTATGTGCCCAGCTGATCAGGGGAATCTAGTCTCCTGCTCTGCATTCTTTTGTCTATTTGGGTTGTCTAACCAAATCCAGCTATTTCATAATTTGGTCCCAAAGCATGGGCCAAAATTTGCCCAAGAGTAAGTGAATAAGCGGTGGAAGAAGAAATGGGTGGCATCCTGACCAAGCCCTTCAAAACCTTGAGCTAGCACAGTTCCCAAACTTATATTGCTGAAACACTTTTTTTCTAATTTCTAAAAAGCTTTTTCTTTCTTTCCAGAGTGTGTAAGAGTAAGAAGAGTGGCTTGCTCAAACCTGTATGAGTCATTTATCTGGTTGTGCATTCCTGACCAGAAGGGGGCAAGACAAGAGGAAGGACTTGTGTAGTGCAGTCAGTTCTGAATGATAGTATTTCTGCTTCTCTGCAAAGAAAGCAAGTAAGATGTTTCACACTTTAGGCTTTGCGGTGCCCACAAACTTTAAATGTGATTTAAAAAGCTGTAAGAGCAGCTGCTTATCTTGTAAGTGCATCATTTTATTCATCTTTCATTCTTTGCTAGAATTATTACAGTAATTATGTTCTATAGCAAAGAAGACACCCACACACATTTATATATTAGCAAAATTTACATATTAGCAAAGTGGCACTTTTCAGGTACCAATGAATAAAGCCCATCTGTCTACAGGGAGCAAGAAAGGTGCAAACAGATCGGCATTGAATTCTAATGAATCTCTATGGTTTCTCTCTCTGTCACTGCAGCACTTTGATGGAGGATAAAATTTACTTTTACTTCCAACATTTTCTATAAAGAGGGTGGTGAGCATTCATAACCTTAAAAACAAAGCAAGGCCTACTTTCGCTTTGGTGCGCATTTAAAATTGTTACAATTGAGCTTTGTGCCTCATTTCACTTTAATGGATATGCTACTAAAATGTTGCCCGCAGTTACCAAGTATAAGTAATGAAAGACCCTGGTTGTTGCTTGTCACATTAATTGAAAGGGGAAGGGAGAAAGAAAGGGAGGTGTGTGTGTGGGTTTTTTTAAAAAGCAAAGAAAAATCCAAGGAGTGCTTCAAAGGAAATGTATTTGTACTGAATCAATCTCAATCAGTGTTAAATGCTACTGGATGAAACATCTGGCGAATGACAGTTACAAGAATATTCACTAGCTTCTGGTATAATATTGAATAAGGCCTACAAATTCATAAGTGACAATATTAGTGAATGAACAAAGCTGTGATCAGCAGCTAATTTGGAAAAGGAGCTATAAAATGAGTAACAAAATGGGTGGGGTTGGCATGAATTCACAAGATTTAAAGTTTTTCTTCATTTTATATGAACTGTATTCAAGAAAAACAAAAGGAGGTACTTTTTCACACAGCAGATAGTTGAACTAAGGATACAGTCCAGCAGGATATACTGTAGTGAGAGACATCAATTCAGATGGCTTTAAAATAGGATAAGGCTATCAATAGCTACTTGCCATGATGGCTATGTTATATCTCTAGTGTCTAAGGTAATATGCCTCTGAATACCATATGCTGGGAATAAGAAGAGGAGAGAATGTTGTTGCACTCAAGTTTCATTTGTGGGTTTGTGGGTTGACCACTGCAAGAACAGGATGCTGGAACAGTTGGGCCTTTAGTCTGATCCAGCAGGGCTGTTCTTATGCCCTTATATGGTGAGTGAGCTTGATGACATGCATGTATCAAGCTAGTGTGGTAAAGGTGCAATAAATAGGTTGTATTAGATCTGAAACTGTGGCTTTTATTCCATGCATCCAACTTCAATGCAGATTTCAATCCTCTTGGTAATGCTCCGAGTTTCTTGTTTCCCTTGGCTTTATCTTGAGTTGGTATTAGATGTCTGAGAGTTTTAGCTGTATTTTATTTGGGACTTTAATATTTATGGGCTGGATGCATGTCATATTATGATCACCATGTTTTATTCATTAATTATGGTGGGCTTCATATTGTTTTTATTCTGCAAGCTGTCTTGAGATAGGTAGCGTGCCTCCTGCATCAATATTCTGTCATCCTTTGTGCATTTCAAGCACAAACAGGTGCACCACGTTGTGCCCAACATTTGGGGGGCGCATCACATGTGCATGATGTCACACACGACGCCCCCCAACCCAGCCTGACCCACTGAGCCCACCATCCACCGGGTGCATTTTCTGGAGGGGGCATGACCAGGTGCCCCCCCCAAATAGGCTCCAATGGGTGTGTAATGGAGCTGCCGAGGCAGCTTCCTTGGAGTGGGGAATCAGCTGCAGAGACCTGCCATCCCTCTCAACTGGCCTGCACTGTGCACAGCTCCACTGCAGTGGAGGAGGCCTGAAGCCTCCTTCGCTCCCTATACATGGTGCCCCTGAGCACAAATAAATTGTGTGGAGGCAGGGAGGAATGATTGATCAATGTAAACTAGTGCTGGACTCCAAATCCCTATCTTTCATTGGACCACCCAAATCCTGCAGAGGGCATATTTGGAGCTGAAGGTTGTTCAGAGAAGTGCCTCATAGATTTGGCAGTGGGGGTGGTAGGCAGCCTTCTACCATGATAGATACAGGACAGCAAAGGCCTGAAGTCTCTCTTTTACTGATTAAAATAAGTTGCAATGGCTTCATGCTGTGGCTTCACTTATGTCATTTGCATGTGCTCCTGAAGATAAAGGAAAGGTCAAAAACTGAACTCTGGTGAGCCCTTTCAGAATCCTTCACACACAGGAACTGCACCAATGCTGTGAGTATCATTATTTGGCTTGATTGGATATCATCTTTCCCTGGTAGTTCTCCCTAAGCAGGGCAAAACAACCATTGGGAGTAGTTCATAATCACCCATGAAGTCACAAGCTTTATGTATTAAAAGTAATTTGTCCTAGAAAATGAATTGCAATCTTACTGGCAAAAGAGATACTTACTTCAGAGATCAATAGCAGCAGGGGTGGAGAGGGAATTACCCAAGATACGGTACATCTTTGTCCCTAGAGGCCTAAGTGTCCTCTGTGGCTAGGAGTGCCCTTGTTTGGTTTGCCAACTCCGACTGTTCCTAGACAGGGATAGCCTGACCATTGTAATCTATGCATTAGCAACCTCGATGTTAGATTACTGTAATGCACTCCATATGGGGCTGCCCATATGGGTCTGGTTCAGAAGCTACAGATGGTGCAAAATGCTGCAGCAAGATTGCTGATGGGAGCTTCTGGCTGAGAACATGTGACACTGGCTGCCCATTTGGCTACCAAGCCAGGTTCAAGGTTCTTGCTGATTTACAAAGTCCTGACCAACTGCTGTCCAAGATACCTCAGGGATTGCCTGAACCCTTATACTCCAGACTGATCACTGAAATCACATGAAATTCAGTCCTGTGGAACACTCTGATATTAGAAATTCAGCAGGTGCCTTCCACGCCAACTTTTAAATGCCTGCTGAAAACGTTTATGTCAGGCCTAGGCATGCAATTAAGAGTACATCCCCCCAATGGTCTGTTTATGTTTATCTTTAATTTGTTTTTGCTTTTAACTTGCTTTTAACATTTTATGATTTTATTGTTGGTTTTATGTTTTTATATTGTTGCAACCCACTGTGCTATATATTTTTGATACAGCATGTATAAATATTTTTATATGCATACATGCATACATACATACATACATACATACATACACAATATACATACACTGGCAAAGGCAAAGTCCATATATGCAGAATATGTCCATTTCATTTTTTTCTGTTTCTAATTTTTCTCATCTTAAATTCAGCTCTTCACTTTTGCAGTATTTTTAAAATAAAAATCATGAAAATCCTTTAGCATTTTACTGCAAATTTCTCCAAATCACCTTTTTATATGCACATTTGACTAATGTACACAGCTTTGCAAGCAGCTTTCCTAATAGAATGCATTTTTTATATTATTTTCATATATACATTCATTTTAAAGCACACTTTCGCCCAATATATGCATTTCTGTGAACATAATATGGTTGGTAAACTGCATAGCAAAATTAAGAGAAGTGTTAATTTTGAATGATGACTGTGTTTTGTTTATTTCAGAAAGTGTGAATTTAAATAACTGAATCAAATTTCTCCACCCTCCCTAGTCTATATAAGACAAGACTTCATTTAACATGTAAGCAGAACAACTAATTAGCAGCGTTTTCTTCCCCCACCCCTCTGTCTCACTCTCCCCGACTAATACACTTCACTAATAGTAAAAGAAAAGATTGAGTGGAATGCTGCTGTCAACACAATGGAATTCCAGATAGTTATGGTGATGAATTTCATTGTAAATGAGGATCAATGTCCAACACTACTTTGGAATAGTAATTTCTTAATTCTTATTCAGCTCCAGCAGGAAAGATAATATAACTTGATCTGAATTGACCATGTGATCCTGATGGCATCCCATTAATGGGCTGTTCATTTAATTTATGTAATTTTTAAAAATTAAATAATCATATTTTAAATCCCACTGCAACTATTCAGTTTGAAAGTACATCTTCAAAAAGTTATACAATCTTTATAAATCAGCATGGCAAAAAGTTTAGCCTGTTGACTGTACTTTTTAAAAGCTATTTTTAATCTCATGCTTCCTCTATCTTCTTCACTCTCTTGCCCCTTGAAAACACCATATTTCTTTTATGCCTACCTTTTTCTTTGGTGCTATGCAGAAGGTGTCTATAAAGACATCTATGCTAAATAATTCAAGGCTCTGTGTCTATATAGGGTCAACATAAAAGCTAAGGGACACTTACAGTGAAAGCTATGAAGCTAACAACATTCCATGTTTCTAAGAAAGAATATAATATGGATACATATAGCCTTCAGATGTGCTTGACAGCATCGAAAACATGTAGGCCAACACAAACACTGACATTCATGTTGGCCACACAAGACCAGCCAACATGTGATGGTTATTAGCCTAAAAGGTGGCCTACCCGAGTACAGGTACTGTATATGAATGCTATGTTCCTGTCCCCATGAAGAGAGCCCTATTTGCATAAATTCAGACTAAACTGATCATCATATGGCTGGCATATCTGAGGGGTGGGGCTAATTAGCATACACTCAAAAGGTCACATATTTATGTACTCACAGGACTACTGTTTCAGTTCTCAGCAGGCATCTCTTGTAGATGTCAGGTTCTGAGACCCAAAAAACAACTCAGATGTACCCAGAGTCATGTCAATGATTAAGTTTCAGGGAAATCAGAATCCAAAAGGATAGAGGCAGGGATGCTGTCAAAGCTAAGCCAAGGATGAAGTCCAGACAAGACAGGGGGTGAAGCAAGGCAAAGCCACACAGTCTGTAATGATACTCTCACTTTTGGTTTGATTAGTTGGAGCGGTTAGCTCTGAAGCCAGAGACCAAGGAATGGGAACCTGTGGCCTTCTGAATGTTGTTCCTGTTAACCCCAGCCAGCATACTTGAATGAGCAGGGGTGATGGGAATTGCAGTCCAGCAACATCTAGAAGTCCACAGGTCACTGGGATATGCTGAACGGTACTGCAGCCATGCTGGTGTCCTTGACCCATGGAGCTTAGTGGACTTGGCTTGCTGAGGAGCTAGAGGTGCAGGAGGTAAGATGGTAGAAGCTGCCTGCTAGAGATCCTGGTTATAGATGCCCCTACCTCCAGTGTCTTACACACAAGAATTTGAACATTTTATTTTACAGAAATTATACTGCTTTTAGGGCTGCCAGGTAGCTAAACAAATAATTCTTTTTACCTTTAATTAACCTGCATCAACAGCAACTCTTTAATGGTTATTAATTGTTAGGACCTGTTACCCAATCCCAACATACATTAGTTCAAGCAAAAAAAGGGGCTTCTATCTTGTCACATACCAGGCAGGTGAGCGGCAGGACCTTTAGCAAAAGAAACCAGATAAGAGTTGCAGTGGTGGTAACATATCATGCTTCTGCACGAAAGCCAAACTATTCTCTGGCAGTCTAATCATAAAAAAGCTCAGGTTTCCACAAGGGACATATTAGCAGTTCTGGAGGATGGGCTTGGGGTTTTGAAAGTATCTGGTAACTAAGCATATTTTTCTGTTCCACTAGTTTTCTTTAGTTTACTATGCCAGCAACTTTGGGAGAGACGTGGCCAGCAGAAGGCACACTTTCTAGAGGAAACCATTCAGTCTTCAGGGACTTTTATACATCTCAGGCTATTTATTATTTTTTTCAAGAAAAAAAAGGGTTACAGGCAAGACTTAACTGGCTAGGTGTCAAAGAACCCGCACACCAAAGGAAAGTGTGTGTGTGTGTGCGTGTGTGCGCACGCACACGCACACACACACAACTCATTAAGAAAATGTATGAAGTACTGTTTTTTATTCTTGGCTACAGTGATATGTGCTGACAGGGTCACAGCTGCCTTACTGTGGTTTCCTCATAATTTAGTTGATCAAGAAGCACAACAACATTAACTTGGGCTCTTTGCAATACACAATCACACTGCAACATAAAGAAAGGTAGCATTGGACATTTAAAAAGTGATTGCAGTACTACAGGATTTTAGTCTGCTTAAAGAGTATTTCGCAAAGAACAGGGTTTGGGAGAATAAGGGCAGACTTCACTAAAGGACATATGAATGCTACTGAGATGAGATAACAAAGATAAGGAAGGAAGTGCTCACATAGGATAAATATTATATGAGATGAGGAGGCTCAAGGCCTTATATCAGGGCCAGTATTGCTCAATACCCAACATCCTGCAGGTTTTTCCCCCCCAATTCAGAATGTGGGAAAGAATCCTGGAAACAGATTATCCACAGCAGCATAATTATTTCCAGAAAAGACTGTAGGGCAGGAGTTGTCAATGTATTGCCCTCCAGAGCTTGATGAATTGTAACTCCCATCAACCTCTGCTGGTGAGGCCAATGGTCAGGGATGGTGGGAGGAGAAGCCCAACAACATCTGGCTACCCTTGCTGTAGTGGAACTGTTTAGCCATTTTTGAAAGCATCTATGCTTCTTTGACAAGTCAGGGGACAGGGAGTATCTATCATGTACTCCAACAGTGATCCAATACAGGCAGGACAGTAAAATTGGAAACATTAAATAATTAGTAAGTGAGGATAAATTCAGTTTATCAACTTGGAGCACTTGTCCTTTGAACTGCTATTATTTATTGCTCATAAGACTGCTGCTATCCTGTTTTTATATGCTATTATGACTAATTTAGTTTTTAACGTGCTGTACTGTTTTGTTATAGTGTTATGCTATTTTAATATGCTTAAGCATATGTTTATATGCTTAAGTTTGGTTTATTTGGTATGATGTTGCTGGTATTGTTTATTATTGTTTATTATTATGAGTGTTATAACCTGCCCTGGAAACACTGGCTTTATATGTCTTATTTAATTAATTGAATTCTGCATGCATGCAGCACCTCAATGATCCAGTTAGTTCAACTATAAAGTCTCAAGTAACTCACCTTCCCTACCTCCTCATGACACCAAATTTAAAATTAAAATGTAGTAATACAAAGTTTACTGAGACTACAACCCGGTCCATAGGTGCACGTGCTCATGTTCCATTGAAATTCTATATTTAGGTTCTTCAGAAGTGTTCTTCTAATTCCTAGTAATCGAGTTCACTCTTCCCCAGAAAGAATATCCAGCATCCCAAACAGCAACTGAGTGAATGGAAAGCCAGAAATAGAACCCGGCAGATCAATAGATTTGACTGAGAAAGCGTTTGCATTCTCAGGGGTAGAGATCATTGTGTTTCTAAGTGGATCAGAGATATGATCCTTAGCCACTGTGAATGGAATGGAAACTGGATGCCATCAGAGGGAGATACAAGTGCTTACGTGGTGAGGCAATATGGCAAAGAATAGAACTGTGGGAGGAATGAAAGGCTGCCTAGAAAATCTTTAAATAAGTCCAGTCTTAAATTCTAATTCACAACAAAGGAATTGAGCAATGGCTGGAGGAAACACTATATTCCATCTAAATAAATACATCTATAAACCTAAAATGATATTTGAAATGAATTCCCAAGCCTATTCACATATATTACAGTTGCATTTTAGAAAATTCTCAATGTACTCCTGCAGACAAGAACATAATTTTTCCATGTATCTCAAAATGTATTTATTTATTGTAACATTTTCTAAATTGCATTTTTATCCAAACATGAATTCCAGGGTGGCATACATACAAATTCCAAATTACCAATGCAAGAATAAAACAAACAATAAAAATATCATAATAAAACAGAGGTAATAAACCGAAACTATTCAACCAACTAAAACAAAACATTACGTCTTAAAACTCTGGGCAAATAAAAATCATGAACTCGCAACAAAAATAATATGATGTTGGTGCCAGTCTTTCTCCTTTCAGAGGGCATTCTAAAGTCAGGGCGCCACCACCAAATGGGCTCTCTCCTTCATGGATGTATAATGTACCTCTTCAAATATTTCCTACAGATTGCCCTTTAATACTAAGAGGCCATCAAATATAATATAGATGCCAGACATCTTTCCGCAGGGCCTGCAAGACAGAGTTGTTCCACCAGGCCTTTGGCCAGGGCACATCCTGACTCCCTCCTTTGGCAATCTTCGCGGAGCTCTGGCCCAATGGTTGCCATTGGTTTGATTTGAATTAATTTTATAATGAATGATTTTAGAATGTTGTGTTGTGTTGTACTGTTGTACTGTTTTATTGTTGTTAGCCGCCCTGAGCCCAGCTTCGGCTGGGGAGGGCGGGATATAAATAAATTATTATTTATTATTATTATTATTATTATTATTATTATTATTATTATTATTACACAACTTGGATGTAAAGTACCTTAGGGACTGCCTGACGCTTCAATTGCAGAGATCCTCTGATGGGGCACTTCTGGTGGTTCCCCATGCCCCTAAGATTTGGTTGTCCTTCACTAAGGACAGGCCCTGCCCTATGGAACTCCCTACCAATAGGGTTTTGGCAGGAACCAGCCCTCCCTTTCTTCAGACATCTTTTGAAAAGCTTTTTGTTCAGAAAAAACTTTGCAATGTGATTTTTTTTCCTTTTAACCAATCAGTATTTATTGATTTTTCTTGATGTTTTAATGATGTGTCTATGGATCCTTTTTCTGGTTTTACCCTTAAAAGGATACTCCACTTTGCTATATGTTTATGAAAGTGCATATTATTTGTAAATAAAGAAATAAGCAAGCAAGCAAGCTGAGGCATGGCCATCAAATCCCATAAATGCTACCTGACCTGCCAATGGCCTACAACACAAACCATCCTTTTTTGAAAGGCATTTGCTGTTTTGCTGGTTAAAACTCGAGGTTATTTGCAAGTTGCCCTTCACTTTTTCTAACCAATGATATGGTGTGATCATCTACCAAATGGGGATTTGAATCCTGGTTTCCCAGGTCATAGACCCATACTATGACCACTACACCACATTGGCTCTCTATGAGAACGGGATGCTGGACCAGATGGACCACTGGCCTGATCCAGCAGGCTATTCTTACGCTGCTTGGATGTGCTATAGAATCAAAACCAAATTATTTATTCTCCAGAAGATGTTACCTATCTTGTGCAAGGATGTAGATCTTGATGAAAATAATTTGTAATAATAAAAATGAATACTGAATAATTGACATTTGTTTCACACTTTCAAATGTATTAACTAGTTATAATCCTTACAACATCTTAGTAAGGTTAGTAAGTAAGTAGTAAGCAAGCTGAAAGAGAGCGACTTGCCTAGGGGCACTCGGGATCATGGCATAACTGAGCTTCAATTTGAAGTTAGTAGGGTGACCCAGGCCTGTGTCTGGTGTATATCTAATGCCCAGGCATTTAATTGAGGTCACTGATGGGGATGACCTTATTAGTCTTTGACCCATTAGGCATTTTTGCCTCTGTTGTTCATTGGAATACTTTGAAGGCTTATAACATATCATTCTAGGTTACAGAGAGTAGTGGCCACAGCACCATAGAAGATATTTTTAGTTGATTGCTGTGTTTCCTGATTGAATGCGGTGTAGTGGCCATAGTGTCAGTCTACGACCTGGGAAACCAGGATTCAAATCCCCATTCAGCGATGAAAAGCAGTGGATGACATTGGACCAGCCACTGACTCCCTCACAGGGCTGCTGTGGGGATTAAGTGAGGAGAGAGTGAACCATGTATGCCACCTTAATAAATGAATGCCTGCAGAAGTCTGCAAGCAGAACCTGAGTAGGTCTGCACCTGCAGTTTCCAGCAAGTGATATTCATAAACATTACTGCCTCCAACATATAGTAATGTAAGCACAACAATGGGTTTAACTAGCTAGCATAAATTTATTGTTCCTTCTATAGGAAATCTGCTATCCATAGAACAAAAATCAGTGAACACTTGCCCATAAGATCAGGAAATCAGACAAAACTTTGTTTTGTAAGCTACTGGCCATTATCTGAGGCAAAGGTTTGAAGCCCTGGCCAGCACAATTATACATAGGAAAGAAGCTTCTCCCTTCAGGTTAATACTCTGTACACAGTGGTTGTCAGATTGTCATCTAGGAGGATAAAATGAAGCCAAAATCTAATTAGAAAATTTGGACTTCCTATTACAGTATGCTGATTTTTTTAAAAATCAAATTTGATTTCAAAGAAGGACTGTAACTCCATGGTAGAAACATCTTGCACACATAAGGTCCTAGGTTAACATTCCTAACATTTCCTGGTAGTTCTGGGAAAGCCCTCTGTCTGAAAACCTGGTGAATTGCTGTCAGTCAATGAAGACAATGCAGTACTGAACAAAAATGGCAGGACATTGGTCTGCCTTAGTATTAGGCAGTTTCCTATGTTCCATGCAGCAAAACCATCAGCGCATGGATGTGCAATGGTTCCTGCTTCTTGGATTGTGACAAACAGCACTGTTATACTTTGGAAAGAACTGCACTGATGCAGCAGTACCCAAAGACATCTGTTCCGTAGCATTTGCTTCAGGTGGGCTTGTGGGAAATGGGAATGTGGGGAGGGGGAAATTCCTTCCAGACCATCATGACCAGTTTTAACAGCTCATAGACTCAGCAAAACAGCTTGTAGGATCAGGATCATTGACATTAAGTATCATCTGTAATTGGATTCTGCATAGAGAACAACTTTCAGGAGACATTTTTGTCTTTGGAAAAATAAAGAATTTTTTAAAAAGCTAAACATATGGGTACTGAGACTACAAATACGGATTTCGTGACAAAACATATGGAAGCCCATAAGGAAAACAAGGTTTCTTTGCCAAAAGATTGTACTGAAAATTTATCCCTTGATAAGAACAGTACAAATCTACCCTTTCACTGTACAACACTGTTTGCTGATGGATTAGAATGTTATAAATTCACATGCAAATTTGGCAAACTATTCCACTGTTATCATCTTTATTAGATTTACGAAGACAGTCCTGCTTATTTTCTTTTATTTTCTTAATCCCTTTCATCACTTAATAGCTCGGAAAGTAATGGATTTTCAGCAAAAAAAGGCTTATTACAATCAATCCTGTTGCGCTGTTGTGTGCACTCTCCCTCTTTCTACTCGATGCTTAACTAATGAAACTTATTTTTCTCCAGAACCTCAACAGAAAATCTTTTTCTAAGGGAAAAATATGCTTAATACAGCACTGACATGTAATACCACAGCTGCACTATTCTTCTCCTTTGGGTGACCACCTAGAGCTTTGCAAAACCCATTATTCATACTGTACTCACTAAAGTCTACCTTATAGTAGTGAAACAAGGAGCTATTAAATATATACGTTTCACTTCAAAATTACTGTGGGATGTGATCTATCCTCTGGTGACGTCTAGGGTTCTTTTCCTCTATCCTTTACAAAGGAGTAGTGGTGAGGTTAAAGGAAGTCCTATTGAAACTGCCACTATGGTTTTAAACAAAGAGTTAATTTTATTGACCACGGGTTTAATTACTAAGAACATATTTACATTCAATTCCTAGTTAACATCAGGAACCTGCAGAGCACTAATATACAGAAATAAGATACATATAGTTTATGTGTATGTGCTGCGAGTATCCCAACCCGTTCTCAGTTCACAATTACAATCACCTACTTACTGGCTACTGCATAAAGGGCTGTTTTGTCCAATATGAACTTGCCAAGTCATTAAGATCAGAGGCTCATTGCAGGAGCCTCTATTTTCCAAGATGAGGCTGAAGAGAAAGACAAGAATATGGAATATTCTTCCCAGACAAATGAGAAAGGCATTTGTCTTAACATAGTTTACACAATGAGTTAAATCAATTCACCAAAGTTTCTAAACAATAAGCTTATGGTATGCTTTTTTATTCAATTTTTACGGCTTCTATTATTAACATTTCAGATTTGTATGGCAGCTGTTATGGGTCTTGTCTGCTCCCTGGCTATTCTCTGTTTTGTTATTATTTTAATTGTATTAATAGATTATTTGTATGATGATGTAGATACAAACCTCATGTCAGTAATCTTGTCGGTCAGGTGCTTTAGTCTGAAGCCTTCCTACAAATCATATGCAAACACGAGGTTGCTGAAAGCCTTTTCAACACAAATGTGGAATATATCCACAAGGGTAATTGGTCATAAAGCAAGGGTTCATAGGAGTCAAAGACCTCAAGAGAGGTACTAAGAAAAAAGAAACCTGGGAACTCATACTACACAGGGCAATGATTACAAGAATATGGCCCAATTTTGCCAGTATTTATTCATGTGATCAGCTTTATTCACATAACTCTCCCTATTGACTTTGGCCCTCATTCAAGCCCAGGGAAGTAAATAATAGGTCTTTTTTCCATTGACTTCATGAATGAAATTATTTGTGTGTTTGTGGAATTGGGCCCCAAGCCCATTGAATGAATTGTAGTGATAGATTGTTTGTAGAGATCTGACCAATGAACAAAGCAGCTAAGGATTCCACTCCAGCGTGGGCAAAAGAGGATTATCACTGAGGCATGCTTGCTCTCCAGTGAATGTTCCCAACTGATAGATTTGTACAAGGCTGACTTTGTGATTAGTCCGGAGATATGAATGCTTCCAAATGTAAGAACAAGATGGAAAAAATAACTTTCACAAATTGAAATGCAATACTCAATTCAATTAAAACAAAATGCTGTGATCTGGAATTGACCCAAGGCTATACGATAAAGTTATTTGTTTTGTGCCAAGTTTAGTAGCTGTTTTCCACAATGCCCATTCATTTAAGTTTTATGGAAATATTGACCTTTTCACCCAGAACAGAAGCAAACTAATTTCATTAAAGTTGTTAGAGGCGTGTGTTTTTTGTGTGTGTGACCATGCCAATTCTAGAATTTCATTCTGCTTTCTGCAATGTAATGCTTTCTGTTCTCTCCCTGTCTTGTACCAATTCATTCCATTGTTCAAAAATGGAATTGTCCAGATGGCCGTGTGTCCCATGCTGGCATTAGCACCTTAACAGTAAACCAGAAGTAAAGGGAAATATACTCACATATTCAAGATATGAGCTCCCATTGTTTTGCTCACAGTTCTCCTTTTTCCTATATGATCCTACTAGCCCCCAAATTATACTTAGGACTACTAGGACTCTGCATTTGGAATAATTCAATCTTCACAGCTTGCCTGTGTCCATAATACAGCAACAGCATGTCCAGTATTCTGAAAATGTTCTTTCTTAAAAGCTGTCCACTACATGCACTCTTTTTTAAGAATGTAAGAAGAGCCCTTCTGAATCTAGTCCAGCACTGGCCAAACGGATGCCGATGGGAAGCATGCAAGCAGGACATGAGTACTCCCAGGATAAAGCGGGAACATGTGTTATGAAGAAAGGGAGGGGAAGGAAAGGAATTGTAGCTTTAAAAAAAGGTGGATGGGAGATATCTCAAAAATTTGCTTTTTAAGAGTATTTCAAGTAACATGAGTTCTTTCTTTTGTATATAGTATTATAGTGCTCTATACAGCAGACAAAGACCATGATGCCTTGCAGCAACCACTAAATGTACTTTTATTGAACCAAGTATCTTTTCAATGTGCATATTACATTTCGGTAGCATATTCATGACACTGATACTGGGACTCAGTTGCCTTGTTCTATATACAAGGGGTTACCACATTCTTGTAGCAACATAATACAACTTTTTGAGGGGTTTGTAACAAAATGCATTAATAAACTCCACCCTTTCTGCTGTTTTGAGGTACTGCAGTATTTTTTTTTTATTTTGCGATTTTTATTTAATTGTACGCAGCCCACTCTGGGACCCCACAGTTAAGGGTAACAAGTACTAAATAGATAGCAATTTTAAAGACTGCCTCCCTTTCTACCTCCCACGCTTGGAAGTCAGCTCACTACCATGAAAGGTAGCTGGCCTCTCATAAAACAGCTTAGTTTCCAGTGGCATGTAAACACAACACATCTGAAAAATAGTGTCTAGAAGGGATGTAGTCCTAGATAGCACCAAGGGTCAGATAAACAGCCTCCACAAGCTCCCAATGAGACCCACAAGCTGTAATACATCTACCACTGGATTGGGTGGCCAATAAGGCCTGGGCACTACAAATGTGGTTTAAAGCAGTCCTGGATAATGGCATGGGGGCCTCTAGTCCTAGATATTGAATCGAGTAAAGCATCTACTTTACTGCCCGCCTCTTCTGTGCTACAACTCTTCAGATTAGCACATTATAGGCAAAAACAAACACACAAACCACACAAAGCATTGAAAGCTATGTATGTACTGCAGTGTGCACTAGATGGCACTGTCTCATATTTTGGACTTGACTTGTGGTGCTCTTGACAAAAATGGTGGCCACCACTGGTAAAACAAGATGAGCCCAATCGTCTAACTAGAGTTACCAGCTGTCCTCCATTTGATGTAGGGTCAGTGTTCCAACAGTATTATCATGCCAAATCAGTATTACCATGCCAAATGCACTGTAATGTTCCTAAAAGTTGCTCCTCCACCATCAGTTCACACTTTTAATGTCCTTTGGATTTCCAAAAAGTTGTTTGGTGGTCTGACTTGAGCTGCTGAAAAACAAACTTTCAGAAGATATTCACTGCATGTGCACTATCGCTTGTGCATCCAGCAGCTCTAATAAACTCATGTGAGAAAATTCTGTATGTATATTCTCTTTAGACAGAAACAGCCCTAAAAGTTTCCTGAGGAAGGAGTTAGAAAAATTCATGCTTGATAGCAATTTATACCCCTAAACTCTGTAAGAAGGAACAGTATTTGCTACTTGCCAAACCAGCACATGTTCATAGAGAGAATGCGGTCAAGTGGTCAGGAGCAGAGCTGATGTTAATTAGCAATGAAATGAGGAATGAACCAGCATTAGCCCTGAGACTAATCAATGGGAAAAATCACTCCAAGCAGGCAGCTTAATGAAGTACTATACAGCTGTTTATTTTTAGTCTTTTTTTTAGCCTGGAAACAAAATCCCTATTAGTTAAAAAAAAACTTTCTAACTTGTTTTTAGAGACATGATACTGTATAGTTCTGATTTGGCTTTTCTGTTAACTATTTTAGTCTCTGACACTGTGACAATTTACAGGACTTGGAAAATTAAGGTGACTCAGACACACTAAACTATTAGTGCATATTATGTTGTGTGATCAGTCCTTCTTGTTGCTACAGTTATGGCTATGAGTATTATTAAATAATACAAAACATAATATAGTGCTATTGAGAGTTCAAATCCTTTTACATGTTATATGTCAATAGTTCCTTGCCATGTAACATAGTCCCAATGAGAATTGCAGCTCTCCCCATGCCTACTATTATTACTTAAAGAGATGCATCAGCAAGCAATGCTTTTGGCTCCTGTCTGCTTTATCCCTTATAGTAACTATACAGGGGGCAACCATTTTGCGCATGTCCAATTGACACATGACTGCCGGTGGAAGGCTGTTTTCAACCCCAATTGATGGCAGGATTGAGTGAGTATGCATGTGTGTGTGTGTGTGTGTGTGTGTGTGTGTGCATGCATGTATGCATGCTTGTGTGTGCATGTTGCCCAGAACAGTGTACTGTATTCGGTTTGCAAATATCCCTATAATCCATGGTACACTATCCTAATACTTATAGAAAATAATTCCCTTTAGTTAAAGCTGGTGCACCACTGCAATACTGATACAAATGTCGCAGGGAGATTAGAGGAGTAGAGAGGAAACAGCTATTCCCTGCTTGCCTCACATAAGATACCAATGAAATTGCCCCAGCCCTCACTCAACTCTTGACTGCTCTGGGCTAATTGTGAATTTCTGGAAATAGCTAGCCCTTGACCAACACAGAGATGATATTCAACTTGTTGCCCAAGATAATAAATGCCCTGGGTGAGGGGAGCTCACTGCCTCTATTTTTCTATTCATCGAGTGCCATTACTTTGTTCTGTGTCATGGAAACAAGCATTCTGTTTAGTCCAATTTAATAATATAGTAGGATGATTTTATTATATGATGAAAGTAAGTAGTACATTTGTTTGTGAGTGCTATTGCACTTTTATACAAATCAATCAGATTCATTTCTAAATTAAATTACCTTTCTATGCAATATTAAAGAGCATGTGTTTGAACTTAAAATATTACTGCAGAGCTTCCCAAACTGTGTGTCACGACACATTAGTGTGTCGGTTCCAGCATGTAGGTGTGTCGCGTGAACACTTCCTGTGCTCCTCTTGGGGCTGAAAAGGGGTTAGTTCATCCTCCGGTTTGCTAGTAAAACTGAATTACTGTGTTGTGAAATGATGCATGTCTAAAAGGTGTGCCACCAACATGAAAAGTTTGGAAAGCTCTGTATTACTGGTTCCTTACACACCTAGTTGCAATATGCTGCACTGAGTTACAAATGCTACCGTTCTGACTACACTGAAGCCTTTTCTTCAGTAACAATAGAACAAAATACAGGAACTTTTCTTAAACCAGTAGCTCAAGTAGTCTTTAAACTGATATCATCAGGGACAATTTCTAAGTCAAGTTCACCTCTGGAAGATGAAAACATTACTGTGAATGTATTCATTAGGTCTGGACTGACAAGTCTAAATTAAAATGTACTGTGTTTGTAAAGGAGGGAGAGAGGCTAGAATGAGGGAGTTGAGGAGACAGAGAGTGTACAGGACAGCCCCAATATTATATAATATGCAAGATATTGAATATTCACGTTATTTGCACTAAGAAAGCTAGAGAGCAGGCAATGTAGATTTTAATTTTCAAATGATCTGTGTTTTCCAGGCTTAAAAGCTACTTTTTGAAAAGTGACAAAACACAGATATATTTTGATGTAACTCTCATCCATTTCAATGGAACTTACTTCAAGAAAGGATACTAAGGATCATGACCTCTGGAGAGAATTCTCAAAGAGAATGAAGATTTGTTTTGAAAGGGGGATTTAGGTACCTATCAGTCTGGAGCCTATTCTTAAAATGTTGCATTAAACTGAACATTCACAAGTCTGACTATAAATCAACAAAAGTAGGTCAGCTGAGTATGAATGCTTCCCTTTCCCAACAGGCTGGGCTAGAACTGTTCTCCCTAACATGCTGACTTTCCAAAAAGTGGGGAGGGGAGAGGTTTTTTGTTTGGGGATTCGGTTGATTTCAAACATGCCCCTGCTGGTATTCTGAATTCCTGGCCCATGCTGAGGCCCGGGGCATGAGTCTTGTCCATGAAATGTGCCACCACAGCAGCACTGCCTGATCTCATCTGACACTACACACTAGTATGCAGTAATGCAGGTCCAGAATTTACTATTGAAGCCTTGCAGTGGTTCACCCAGGGCCGTTTCACCCTTTAACTCTCTGGTTGGTTGGGAAGCATGGGGTCTTCCTGGCATGACAGTGTAAGTCTGGAAGGCCACAAACAGAGCCCCCCAGCAAGCTTAACCCACCAAAGCAAGAGTACCTGGCTGACCCCCTCCCTGCATGGGCCTGCTGTATTCACATGATTCTTCTGAACGTGGAGACGGACCCTGAGACCTCCAACAGTTAAGAATATCCCTCTTGGATCAGACCAGAGGCCTCTCTCATCCAGCATCCCCCACCACCACTCAGTGGCAACCAGATGCTTCCAGTCAGGCCAGGAAGGCAATATATTTCTCCTGCTGTTCTTAAGTAACTGGTATTTGAGATGCTTGCTGCCTCTGATCCTAGAGGTAATATATAGCAAGTATCCATGAATAGATCGAATAATGACTATTATCAATGCCAGATTTTGGTCCCACAAAAATGTACTATTATTATGGTAAAGAATGTAAAGGACCCATGACAGTTATGTTCAGTCACAAATGACTCTGGGGTTGTGGCGCTCATCTCGCTTTACTGGCCGAGGGAGCTAACGTTTGTCCGCAGACAGTTTTTCTGGGTCATGTGGCCAGCATGACTAGGCCGCTTCTGGTGAAACCAGAGCAGCACATGGAAACGCTGTTTACATTTCCGCCGGAGCAGTACCTATTTATCTACTTGCACTTGGACTTGCTTTCGAACTGCTAGGTTGGTAGCAGCTGGGGCCGAGCAACGGGAACTCACCCCATTGCAGGGATTCAAACTGCCGACCTTCTGATCGGCAAGCCCTAGGCTCAGTGGTTTAGACCACAGCGCCACCCGCATCCCTTCCATTATTGTGGTAGCCAGTGCTATTTTTCTAGAAAGAGGTGCTGGAACACACCATGAACACCTCCCTTGTTCTCTTACAGTGGCAATGGAGCCTACCTGAGAGGCGCTGGAACTGAGTTGCAGTTAGTTTCGGCTGAAAAAAAGCCCTGGTGGTAGCCTAACCTACAATGAAGGAATCATTTCTCAAATTAATGCATACTTTGTATTCTAAACAACAACACAAATACTGTAGAATTTATTCTATAGATATACTGCCAATATCTCATTTCATGTAAAGATCAATCCTCTTATTTTTAACTAAACTCAAATGCTTGTGGTAAAAGCTTGGCAGCAGCTATACATAATGACTGCAATCCTATGCATTTTCAGTGAGGCTTGAGTGAAAAGCCTCAGGTTCTTGGACTCTAAGTAATCATCTGTGGAATCTGTCTGACTATCCCATGGTTCAACTAAAGGCATGGATACAGAATGGAAGCCCCAGTAGATATGCAGAGACATAACTTTATGGAGCTAGCTTGACAATCTCAAAGAAAGAGATATTTTGCATTAAACTGTTGACTTCCCCCAGGACTGGCCCAACACAGTTTATGCCTGAGGCAAATGACAAGAGGGCATCATCCACACACATATCCTTTCAGAATGGCAGTTGACAACATTGTCAACACTGGTGACAAGCAGCATGTTTAGGTTGGCACAATGAAAGTCACAAGGCCTTCAAACGTGGCAAATTGTTGGTGGTCTGCCACCACTACATCTGTCAACTGTTTCTCAAAAAGCCCATGAACTTGTTTAAATGAATCTTCAGGTTAGTGTGGTTCTTTTCAGTATAAAATACAAATCATGCGGGGGGGGGGAAGGGGGAGAGATAAGAGTGGGCAAGAAAAAAGTGTTTTGAACACCCAAGTTTTTCAATCTCCTGAATATTCTCATTTGGTGCTTTTCTAAATACCCCTTTTTAATTAAAAAGCAAAATGTATATGCATTTATGCAAAAGCAACACAAGAACTGCACGTGGTGCATTACCATCCAGGTAATGTTGCCTTTTTAAAGCCTGATTTGATAGCTCATGGAAATCTAGCTCAAGACACAACACTATGCAATCTCAACAGCTGGTTTGGAAATTGCTACAGATTGTTAAGAGGAGCTGCAAACTAGAGATAGGCGTAAGGAAGGTTAGAAATGATAGCCTTTTCTTTAAATAAAAACAGAAAGAAAGACAAATTACCCCAAAGACCATATTCTTTAAATCATTGAAGCAAAACATGTTTATTTGATTTGTTTGTATGCCTATTACAAAAATGCTACTTTGGGATTCTAGGAACCCAGCCTGTCAATTTTTCAGCCTCTGCACTTTCATGGTTGCTTAGAGCTGTTTAATGCAAATACAGTTCCAATAAGAGATTTCATGCCCTTAAATTACACCCAGTTAAAGGCGAATGAAAATGTAAGGTAAATAACTATAATCAGCCATATTATCTTTCTCTTGGCACCTCTCACTTTACAGACATATTTAAAAGATATCTCTGGGGTCCTATTCTTTTTAACAAGCAACAGAGTAGTTCCTGGAATATTACTTATGATGCTATGCTGTGAACATGACACACGTTAAAATGTTACCTAGAGATCTGAAACAAAAAACAAAAACTGTCGCTGGGCCATGCTTGATTTCTTGTTTAGGAAAAGGATGAAAGGGACATCCTCAACCGGGGGATGAAAGACAGATGAAGAGAGTCTTTCATGTACAATTCTGTTGATCAACAATGATGCAGGAACTGCACAGGAATTCCAGGAAGTCAAAGAGAGACACCGTCTAGGATACAAACCATTAGTGTCTTGCTATCCTGTTCTACTGGGGTTTGAGGCTCAAAGGGGAAGTGGGAGCAAGAAACATGTCATGTTCAGCCAAGGCAAGTCTCTTCATCTGAATCTACCTTGGGGGGGGGGCTGGATTCAGGGATCACAACATCTGCAAAACACTATGACAACTTTAAAATGCTTGAACCCCCGTTCTACTCAAAACATTCAATTCTTATTCTTTTTTCATCTGTGTTTATTGGCCTTCTGGAAAAAAGAATCAAAGCTGATATAAGTATACTGAAGCCACAGAAACAACTGCCACCAATAAAATCACACAACAAACAATAGTTAAGATACAATGGGATAGTTTGGCTTAAATTATAATGTTCATACATGAACTGAGGGCCCTTCCAGATGACCTATGTATTGAGCATTCATCCTGATTTGCTTGCACAAAGCTTAGACAGAGGTTAGACTATATTCAGTCTTTACTGAACATTTATTCTTATTTGCTTGCAGGGTGTTTACAGTGGTACCTCTGGTTACGTACTTAATTCGTTCCGGAGGTCTGTTCTTAACCTGAAACTGTTCTTAACCTGAAGCACCATTTTAGCTAGTGGGGCCTCCTGCTGCCGCAGCGCGATTTCTGTTCTCATCATGAAGCAAAGCTCTTAACCCGAGGTACTATTTCTGGGTTAGCAGAGTCTGTAACCTGAAGCGTCTGTAACCTGAAGCGTATGTAACCCGAGGTACCACTGTAGTTGCATTTCCATTAGACATTTGTTCATCCTACACTTTGGAATACATCTCCCAGTCACTTTCAAAACTGCAAAAAGTGGATTTGTTGTTCTAGGACCACAGAGCACTTTAATCCACTTAAAATGTGGAAGCCTAAAGGAGGCTTTCAAAAAAATACTGATAGTCTTGAGACACCCCATTTGTCAGGGCTGGAGTCAGATGCAGGTCAGCACAAAAGACACAAGTTCCATTCTCAGAGATATTAACTCTTTAGTCAAATAAATGGCCTACAATTCAGCAACACTACCCAGTAGGTATTGCCCCAATGGAGCAGTTGCCAGGACTGAAAGTCCCTGCCTTCCACCCTTTCTAAGGCTCCTCCTCTCTCTGATGTTTCCCAAGCAGTCTCAAACTGCACCTGCACGCCTCTGGCCTTTGTTCTGCTCTCCTCGTTATTCTGCCCATTCTTGGAGACCAGGAGGAGGGGAATTTGTTGCAGCAGGAGAGGGAGACTCCTTGGATTCTTCAGCAGCCTCTTGATTCCCCTCCTCTACTTTAGCCTCAGAGTCTGAACAGCTCCCTGCCCCAGGCTCTTTCTGCTCACTAAACCCTGTTGCCCCTTCAGCATCCAGCCCCTCCTCCCAATCTTCTTTCTCTGACCCTTCCTCAGTGTCCCACCACCAAACCCCTGGCTCTGAGCATTCCTCCTCTGGGTTTTCCCTTGGGGATTCACCAGCTGGTGCTTCCCAGCGCTCCTCTTCATCTAACCAGTTCCTGACACCATCATACCTACACAGCCAAATGGAGGCTTGACTTCATTATAGTGATGAATAACAACATCTATGCCTAACAAATAGAACTGAACCAAAAGTTTACATTTGCTAACTTTAAGCTCAACCCTCCCGCCAAACAAATGATTCCCATCTAGGTTAGATTATTGCAACGCATTATACGTAGGGCTGCCTCTTAAGACAGTTTGGAAACTTCAGCTGATGCAGAATTTGGTGGCCAGGTTGCTCACCAGAGCAACACAGTTTGAGCATATTACACCGATCCTGGCCCAACTGCACTGGCTGCCAATTAGCTTCAGAGCCCAACTTAAAGTGCTGGTTTTGACCTATAAAGGCTTAAACAGCTCAAGGACCGGCTCTCTCCATATGACCCTACCTAGACCCTGTGATCATCATCTGAGGCCCTTCTTTGTGTGCATCCCCCATGAGAGGTCCAGAGGATCACAACATGAGAATAGCCCTTTTTTGTGGTGGATCCCAATTTTTGGAATGCTCGCCAGTGAGGTTTTGTTGGCATCTTCATTATACACCTTTAGATGCCAGGCAAAAACGTTCCTCTTCAATCAGGCCTTTAGCTGATTAACATCTTATACCACTTTTACAGGTGTTTGTGGGAGAGGGTGGGGAGTTATTGGTTTGTGGTTTCCCCCCTTGTTTTTATAATGCATTTTGTGTTTTATATTGTACTGTACTGTACTGTATTGTTTTTATGGTGCATTTTGTATTTTTATGTTGTGAACCACCCTGAGATCTACAGATGAAGGGTGGTATGCAAATTTAATAAATGAACAAATAAAATCTCTTTTTGCCCCCCCCCCAAAAAAAATGTATTGGGGAGTTAGGGAAAAAGCATGCAAACATTTGTTAGTACAGGGGGTGGAGAATGAGGAGAACTAACAGCAGCATTGAATCAGGTCCTCTGTACAGGTTTGAGGGATAGGCTACCACACCAATAAACATCAGTAAATGACTCCAGTGAATTTCTCTCTTTGAAAGAAAGAAAAAAGGAAGATTAGGTAGTCTCTTCCTCCTTCTCTTATCTTCCATTCAAGACTAACAACAGAACCACCATCCTGACCTAGAGTATCATCAGTGCCCAAGCCGCCACATATGTTGTTGCTACAGCCCTTGGGATGCCTTTCCCTGTGGATCCAACGAATATTCAGTTTCAGCTCCAGCATTAATGATGTGCTATTGACAGAATGACAGGTTTAGGGCACAGCTACCAGACAATTGGATCCAGGTTAATCCTATTGTTGAGTGAAATGAGACTGCTTCTGTGTTTGTTGTTTCATTACTACTGTACCCATCTCCAATGCATCTTTAATAATGTGGTTTAGAGTCTTTTTAGGGCAGAATGGGAAACTGGCTTAACATAGAAAAAGAACCACTCATATACTTTGTATGGAATGAAAGTTTACTGTCCCCCTCACCCCCTTCTCTTTCTCTATTTTCTCTCCTCCTTCTCCCTACTTTTCTTTCCCCCTTAGCACATTGGCTATAACAAAAAGGTCTCAAATTGACTCTAACTGGTGTGCATGAAAGTTTCTATGTCTTGAAAACAGAGACACAATGTACTTTTGTTAATCATGAAAAATATTTTAAAAATCCCTAGAATGCCACATAAGCAAGGGGACCGTATTTCAATGTTCTGTGTAACACACACACACACACACACACACACACACACACACCTGATGAAATTCACATCCTGCTAAGAGCAACAGCAATATGGCTTTTTATTTTAGCCAGCTGTAGTGCACCTATGACTTGTATATACTTTTAATGAAAACTCATGGGAATGGTGCACTTATTCTAATCACTTCTGTAGTAATATTCCAAAACAGTTGTTCATCAAATGTGGACCCAGCCAGCCCTTAAAATCATCTATTGGTCTTGAAAATCATGATAGCTGAAAAACAACAAAACAAAGCACCCTTCATTGCTTCAATAATTGTTTTAGATCCTAGAGCATTTTTGGAACAATGAGGGTTGTAATGCAGGCCAAAGTTCTAACCATCGGTCTCAATGAGTATATATATGCCTACCTAATACTCTCTTTCTATGAGAACAAAGTAAACAACACACATTGTGCTTTCTTTTGCTGGAATTCACACAGGGATGTTTTCACCCTCTGATGGACCATCTTTGCCTTCATTGTGCCTTCCTTTCTTTTTTTTCTTTGCAACTAAAATGTATTTAATCAGTGTGGTGCCTAGAAGTATTACTGTAAAGCACAGAAACTGAATCAGCTGGTTATCCATCTCTTTCCATGCAAATCCTGAACCTAGAGACAGTTGGGGAAAACTGCATAGAGGCCATTTGCCTGTGTGAGACAGACTATACTTGCAGGAAACACGTGGTATTACAATTTTCAAGCTGTCATTAAGTGCTCATCTAAACCTTGCCTCACCTCTGACAGGATGAATCCACACATAAGACTTGAATTTTTTTCTTTTTAAATGGGAAACTTTAAGCACTCAAACTCTTTTGTAAAAAGATCTGAAGCATAAGCTGAATAACAGCCACATAAGAAAAGTTTTACCACTTAATCCAGCCCTTAATGATCAAGAGATATCAGGAAAGTGTCAAAGGAGATAAACTTAGTTATCCCAAATAATGCATCTGTATCTTCTTTGCCAAGGGATGCAGATCTAAAAGTTTCTGTCTTGTGCTAGGAATATAGAAAAACGTCATAACCTCTCAAGGAATCAGCTTACCCTTTACATCATGCAAAGCATCCTGGTCACTTTACCATTGCTGCAAGTAATGGCTCCTTAAATGACCCCAAATACATTTTAAAAAAATATATTCAGCACTGTTTATTTCAGACATTTCTAACCAAATCTTCACCACAAGGTCCCAGGGCAAATTACCACCGTATGATCATACAGCATTTTAAAAAGTCAGTTGAATCAACAAATAAGCTCTTTCAGAAAACCAGCAACATTGGTATGAACTGGGCATCTTGTGAGTGTTTGAGCATGTTTGACCCTGCTTTTAGGAGGATCAGTAGTTTTCCCTCAAACCTGTAAGCTGTCTCTGCGATGATTGCTCTTCATTCCCCTACAAAGGAGAAGGGGAAGCTGTGGTCTACCAGAGATCCTTGGACTACTGCTTTCATCATTTCTCACCACTGGCCACACTGGCTGGGGCTGATGGGAATTGCTGGTCCAATAACATGTGGAGGGCCATAGGTTCCCATCCCTACTCTGTGCTTTTTACCAGCTTTTGCAGGTGCTCTACCTATCCAGAGAAAGCAGACCTCACCTCTGTGACATACACTCTGGTTATATCTAGGCTGGATTGCTGCAATGTACTCTACGTACCAACCTCAATTGGTGCAGAATATGGCAGCAAAAGTGCTGCAATAACAAAGCTTTCTGAACATATTACACAAATTACTCTGGCTGCATGTTCATTTCCACGCCCAGTTTAAAGTAGCAGTTTAGCCTTTAAAGCCCTGAACCAGGAACAGCCAGCAGAGGGGGGGGGGTGGCTTACCAGCAGGGAAAGGGGAAGGTGTGAGGCACCAGGAGTGTTGGAGACATGTGGAAGCACTGGCAGGAGTCACAGATTGGCCATATGTCCCAACAAGCTAGAAATCCCAAAGGGGCAGACTGTGGGTTGCAATACTAGGCCTCAATATAATTTAGCACTGGGCACACATTACCACCCTGCATACCAAATTGTCCAGTATGATAGTGAGGAGGAGGATTAAACCAAGGTGGCATTCAAAGGAAGAAGAACTGTAGTAAATGAATGCCAGCAATGGCAATTCTTTCCATTAAAGTTGGCTGGGAATTCTTTCCAGTAAAGGTGGCTGGAAGCTGGAAAATTTCCCCTCTTTCGAGGGGAAACGGCCAGAGGAGGTATTGAGGAAAATTAGAAAGTGAGAAAAACCCTGTGTAGGGTTTATTTTTTTGTTTGTAAATTTATGTGCACTGCTAATTATTAAGTGGTATAAAGTATATATTAAATAAATAAATAGGCATGGACATACCTGGAACCTCTTTTTCATTGTTATTTTTTCCACAATGAATCCCACAGGTCACACAAAGGCGGCTTGTCTGTTTGGTAGTGGGTGCTGCTGCAAGAAAAAGCTAAAACCCTTTTGCTGCTGCAAGAAACAAGCAAAAGCAAAAACCCTCTACTCACAGAGTCTTCCCCAGCACATGCATTGTCTGCTCCTTGGATCCTAGTCAAGAAGAGCAAGTAGCTTATTGGCATTCAAAAAGCACATCAAATTCCCATATCCGATACTGGTGCCAGATTTAAAATGCAAAATAAACAAAAACAACTCTGAATCCTTTGTATGGTTAATTAGTTTTATGCTGTATTCTGAAGGCAAAGAACCCATTAACTGTCAGATTTTTTTTTGTTACCTTTATCTAGTAAATCCCTCTCTCTCCCTATTTTTACCTGTTGGAGATGCCTTTTTGATTTTTTTTATTAAAAAAAAGTTGAGTGAGTGGTTTGACAATTTTATCTTCAGAATCCAGCTTCCTCCCCAGGGCCTCTAGAAGCTACTCTTCCAGAGGGTGATGGGAGATACATCTCATCTCTACTTCTCTTGCACATGTGCTCATGTACATGAACCCTAAGCAGTCGTGCAGCAGAGTCTATTTCACTACAATTACTGGAGTATATATTCTAAACTATAGATACTTCGGAAAAATCAGTCCATAAAACATTTTTGGCAGTGGTAATGATCACAAAGAAAGGCACAACTGGGGAACTCAAGATTCTTCTAGACATCTTGGAATGTGGATAAGAAATTAGTTTCAAGTCACCAAAGTCAATACCAACCATGTCTGGTTTACATTGGACTGGACAAGCAAAAATGGTTCATGAATTTAGGGTTCCCTAAAAATTCTCTTCCCCCTATGCACTCCTGATGTTCTCGGACTACAGTTCCCATCATCTCTAAACAACGGTCATGCTGGCTGACCAACCAGCATGGTCAATATTCAAGGATGAGGGAAGTTAGTCCAACAACATCAGGAGGGCCACAGGTTCCCTGTCCCTTTCCAAATGCATGGGCTATATGTTGGTCCTAGGAAATCATGAAATATTGAAGGAAGACCAAATGCATGCAGTTTGGCTTATTTTTCCCCAAAAAAATTGCTTGTCCAGCATTATTCACGAAACGTACCATTCTTTCACCACATTATGCAAAAGTGGCTATGACATTCAAATCCTGATAGCATTCACCAGTTTCAGGAGAAACACCTTTTTATTAATTTAATATTGACAGCTATTAATTTGTGTTTCTTTCACGTTATTGTCAAAATTTACTTTAGTTGTACATGGAGAACATAAGAAGTGCATGCATGGCTGTAAAATCAAGTCACTCTTTGCTTCCGGGTGCAAAAAGCAAGCAAGCTGCAGTGTCCTGAGGATCCCATTTTCCCTCTGTTATCTCTTCCCTGCAGGGAACTGCTGAGCTTAACAAAGTAAACTTGACTTTACTTATCAGAAGGAGCCCAGGAAGCTCTACAAGGAGTAGAAATCCAAACAAATCAGATGTAAACTAAGCATGAAACCCTGGAGATTGCTTAATACATATAATAAATGACCCATGTCCTGGTCTCCAGTCAGTTAAGAGATCTTTGGTCATTAGGAAACATGAGCACAACTGGGTCACCTAAATCTTATGTGAAATAATTCATTAGTCTGCCAAACAAGAAGACATTAATATCACTGGAAACATCACGAGAATCTAAACAGTTTCTAATTCTAGTCTGAAGCACTACATATAAATATGGATTACAATAAAATGTACAAACTCTCTTCCCCATCTAAAGTAACATCTTCAGCTACAACAAAATGAAGCCCCCCCCCTTTTTTCTTTTCATCATTGGCAAGGCAATAGAAATGATTATTAGAATTAGCTCCACTTGTTCAGCTCATATAAGGAAGTTCATAGGTACTAATAAATGGCAGTTATGTCTCGCAAAAGGCTAAGCAAGTGGAGAGAAGGGAGGGAAGGACCAAGTTCACAACTTGCAGATGATGCACTCATTTTCTTTTTCATTTAAAAATACACACTTTTATTTCAAGAACAAAGGCCAGAGATGGGATGGGAAATAATCCTATACCCGCTTGCCTGGAAGTAAGTCATACTGAACTCAGTGAGAATGACATCTCAATAATTAAGTATAGGACTATATTGTTATTTCTTCTTAAATATTTTGCTGCTAGAGTGTCAGTAGAGTGAAAAGCATTCATTGCAGTGTTACGTATAATTCTCATAACTTTAGGACAGGAATATAAATAAAATTAGCAGCTTATTTATATGTATTTATTTACTTATTGTATTATATATACACAAGACCACCCAATAACAATTCATTTGTGCTTCCCCTACTTCTCTTAGAAAAATTCTGGAAGGATACTGGCACTGATATCCTACTTCTTCTCCCTGAAGAGACCAATGCAACAATCCCACTCAATTTAACAAGGATATGTATCTGGGACAATTATGCTTTAGCTTTTCTTACCCTCATGCCCATATGAATCCCATTTCTCACCTTAATTTCTTTCTCAGCAAAGTCACTCTGGGGTGGATCTTTTCCTCCATTTTAATGCAATGGAATTTCATAACCATCCGCATAGTTACACCCCGCATTTATTGGATCAGGATGAAGAATTATAGTTTTCAACATCATCTGATATGATAAATGCCACTACATCAAAGTGTAGCAGAACAGCACACAAAATGAGGGACAAGTGACCAACAAGGATGTATTGATTTAAATCATCAAAAACGTCTTAATACATTAAATAAGCATTAATGTGCATAGGCTTAAGTGAGGTCTCATAAAAATAAATTACTATCTATATTTCACCAAGTCACAAGTGGGAGGAAGAAATGTGTACTGATGAACACTTCATGTGATGCTCAACTGCACTTTTTATCTCATCTTACACCACCGACAGGGTTTTTAGACAGAGTTCTAACTTAAAATTCAGACAAAATAAATCCACAGGAGCTCAGGTCTCACTGAAGAATGCACTTGTAATGTAAGTGTAAATTTCACACATAGTGTTTCTTTAAATATGGTTACATTACACATTCCAAGCAATATAATTGCATTTCCCAGTTCCACTTTGAGCTTCCTGCAACCCTTCTCACTTAAATGTTTGTGAATTTTGAGAAGACTGGTTATTCCAGGAGAATCTCCTGCAGCTGGAACATTTTGAGCAGGTAGTGCTCCATGTTGCAAACTGCTCATGCAGCAGGACTGAGAAAATGGCATATCCTGGCCACCGGCTGTTCCTGACTACAGGAAAATGAAAATACAGCATCTCCGCACCTGTTCACCTGATGGTGAAGGAAGGAAAAGCCATTACCGAGTGACAGGAGACAAAAAACCAAAATCCACTTCAGCAACTCATCCCAGCACTGGTGATTAATCTCATACTCCCACAGCCTGATGCACATTAACCAGATAATTAATAATTTCTTTGGGGACTATAGCTCGGCAACTGTTTTATCAACCTGCACAGCATTAACGAAGAGATGCTGCACTTGTGATCAAACCTAAGAATTCAGGGAGATGGTGTCTCAACGAACTGTAAAATATTTAAAATAGCCTGCAACCATGGATCTATTATTACAAGCAGCAATATATATTTTAAAACCACAACTTTCATGTGAGCCATAGTATAATATTAGAATTTAATACAAATTCTATTACTGCCCAATGAAAAATATTATCTAGTTTTTTAATTTAACTTTTAAAAAAATGATTTTTTTCCCCTGTGCCAAAATAGTGTTATGACTTTAGGTGGGGAAGTGGATTGTATGCTGAGACACGTCTAACCCTGGATTCAGCAAGTGCTAAAATATAAGCCAGGCTAGCTTTCTGATGAGATGATCACCTGGGTGATGGGCCATTAAGTGCAACAAACAAAAAGGGCTCCATGTAAAATGGCAAATGAGTGGAGCCCCTCCTGAAGCTTGCAGTTAGAAAGCCAGAACCAGAGTTAAGAGTTAAAGGTGACAGTGATGAGAGCTAGAGAAAAAGCAGTACGCTGGAGATACAGAGCAATGCTTGATTTCTGTTTGAATCCAAGGCTGCAGCTATGAGGAAACAAGGACCTCCTGAGATCATAATGCTATGAACCCTTCCATCATAGGCTCAGGTTGCATATATGTGTAAATAAATAATATATCATAAAGACACCACAATCTCCACTATGCCTCATTCAAAAAGGAAACATAAACCTTGGGGAAGTGCCTAGAACCCCTGAAATCTCACACTACTCAGAGACAGAAAATCATTTTAACTTTGGTGAACACAGAGTTAGGACAAGACTTTGTTCTGTAGGAATCCAAGGCCCCACACAACAGAATAAGCAAAAGACCTACAAGTTTAGCTTACCACATATTGGAAGAAGTGAAGACACATTACCATCTAGAGAAGACAGCTTGCCAAAGTCCAAAATTACCTAATTAAAGCACAATGTAAAGCCCTCAATGTTTTTGCTCAGTGTATTCCTTTGTTGGCTAATTTTTTTAAGGAGCTGATTGTTTTGACACCAGTGGTTCCTATTTGATGGTGACCTGTCAAACAGCAAAGACAGGCAAATTCAAGTTTTTGAAATTCAAAAATCAGCTGCAGCACACAATGCTACCAGGTCAGTTCTCTTAACTATAAGAGCTGGCATGTGGAAAATCTTTTTTTCAACACCTATCACTTTTTGAACAGTTCTCAGTAGAACCAGGATGCATTCACCCATGACAGAAATGTATCCAATAAGCAGTTTATAACTATGTAACTTGTCAGTCTGCTGGTAGTAGCTAACAGAGCAGAGCATAGATAAGACCTCTCAATAAACATGCAGGTGACAAAAAGAGGATTGTTCTAGTGTATTACTGTATACTAAACAGTGGAGAAGGATTTTCAGTTATGGGGGAGGAGTATGTTTGTAAATAAATCAGCCTTCTTTTTTTACTAGGATACCAAAGCTGATTGTATTTAGGCAGTGGTCCATCTCCTATTTAAAGTGGATCATCTCCCATTTAAAGTGTGGAAAGATTTAGCTGGGGGGTGGGGGTGGGGATGGGCCACCAAAACACATAAGCTGTCAGTTCAGAAGCCAAACCTGATGGGTTTGAAAATGTCTGGATG
This sequence comes from Podarcis raffonei, assembly GCF_027172205.1. Taxonomy (NCBI): domain Eukaryota; kingdom Metazoa; phylum Chordata; class Lepidosauria; order Squamata; family Lacertidae; genus Podarcis; species Podarcis raffonei. The sequence goes on along the minus strand of NC_070604.1, from coordinate 96,729,213 downwards.
TGTACCAATCTTTGCAGTCTCTCTTGTGAACTGTTACATTCTTGTAATTCAAATTACAAGTTCATTTTCAGTTTGTGCACATGCACCATGATTAACCTGAGGACTGCCCATCTGTCTCCCGGAGTGTCCAGCTTGGTGGGATGGTGCCACAGAACTTTGAAAACCAGTTGCTGGGAGTCAGAGGTGGGTAGATGCCGCTGGGCTCATTTCCTCCTGCTTGCAAGCTTCCCACAGGCATCTGGTTGGCCACTGTGAGAAGAGGATGCTGGACCAGATGGGCCACTGGCCTGATCTGAAAGGCTCCTGTTTTGTTCTTATGTATGCAATTGAAAAATTATAATAATAAAGCACATGACAATGGTCCAGTCCTCCTCGGACTGTACTTTGACAAAGTGCAGAATGGGAGAAGTGTCCCACTCACATGGTGTCAAAGTTTCCCCTTTCAGACCTCCTTGCTCAACACATAACAGTTGGGGCAGTGTGGCAAAAGGGGCACAACACAATAATGGAGGCACAGCATTGGAGTTAGGGCTCAAACAACAGCCCCTGCTCCTCCATGTGAGTGCCTATACGCAAGACAAGTAAATTGGGCCAAAGTCTTACCTAATGTAGATTCCATTACTAATTGTAGAGGATTCCAATTATTAATCTTGTTATGTAGATTTGGACTCCTAAGCAGGATTCTGACTCCTAAATCAGAATGATAAACAACATGTATGTTTGGATACTGAATGACTCTCTTCCACTGGTTTTGCTAAAACCAGTGCCTGCACATAGAAAATTAGTATGTCATAGAGACCAGTTTCTGAAACATTTTGGGCATTTGAAAATAAAGAAAACTCCCTCTTCAAGTCTCCTACAAAAGGGAGAGGGAGATGAACATCTCTGGGAGTTGTGTACATCTCTCCCTTTTTGAAACTAAGCTTAACAACTGATTAATGTTTCTTCCATCTGCTTCCGGGAACTGCCCAAAGTTAACTTTGTGATATGGAGGCACATGCTAACATGTCGTCCCACACCTAAGTTCTCAAATAGTACCAAGCCTCAAGAGACTGTGTGTATGTGGAGAGAGAGAGAGAAAGAGAGGGAGGGAAGTATTTCATACGGAAATACAATTATGAAACTGAAACAGTTGTGGAAAAATCTATACAGACTGGAATAGGAGTCCTGATATAGCTGTCAATCCTTTATGACCAGATCAAAGCATTTCAGAGGAAACTGATAGTGACAGTATCTTCATTTGTATGCAATGCGACAGATCAGATCCAAACTGTTGGCTACTTTTTGAACTATTCGTCAGGGGAAGAAGACTGTTATTTGCTTTTATATGTTGCTTTTAAGGGCTTTTATTCATTTGGGGGTTTCTACCACACTCCCTCCATTAAATAACATCTCAACCCCTCTGTTCTCTCTCCCTCTTTTTTTTAAAGCCTGGATTCAAACATTAACCTTTGATGTAACATTTTTGCTACACATCAGAATAGATATATCGAGCTTCAGAAAGGCAACTGAATTCAAAGAATGAGAAAGATGACATAACTTCAAACATGAACTACTCACAAATTATGTGTAAAAATATTTTCCTCACATTCGCTACACTTCACTGCTTTACTTGGCTTGTGCTTTTACTGTTCAAGTGATGTTGATGGCCAATTCTCCAGCTTTGAGTAGTGAGGCTGCTGAAGTTTGGTGTTTAAGGGAAGAGCTGTTCCTGGAGTCTTCACCAAGTCAGGTAAGTGAATGGTGAAGGGAGGCAAAGGCTATGTTTGGGATTATCAGGAGTGCACTGCAGTATCTGAAGTCAGAAATTGGCTCACGAAAACCAAGCTCTTTCCTTCACGTTTCAAGAAAAAGACTCAGGGCCACACAAGCTGTGATGTTACATTCAGAAATGCAAGTAAATGTGCACATTTAAACAAATGTATATAGCAGCGACACAGTGCCAAACAGCAGCAGGACCACAGGGGTTGGAGAGCGCAAGTATACTCCCCACCCCACCCCCACATGCCTCACATGAAAATGAACTCCCAGAGGCTGCTATTTGGATGAGGAGAAAGCCTCTAGTGCGCCAAGGAAGGCTTTCCTCCCAATGCAAATAGCAGCTTCAGGACAATTACCATACTTTTATCAGGTTATCTTCGTCGGTTTCATTAGTAAGCATTAAATTAAAGCACACTATTCCACTCTAAACACTGTGGTCTTCTTCTACCTGAGGACTTCTGCAGCTACTCTTTACATTTTTAAATGTGTGTGTTAAGTGCATTAATATTGTATATCTATATCTAATAATAATAATAATAATAATAATAATTTGTACACAGTAAGTCTGCAACTTAACATGCATTTAACTTGTGCAAATTCAGCTTTACACATGTGGCAAAAAATTATATATATATGGGGGCAGAAAGAGGGTGGGGTTCTGGCAATCCCACCTAACATTGAACCCAATGTGTTTTGATTATATGCAATTTTGGCTTTAGGTGTGATCCCCAGAACATAACCCTTGTGTAAGTTGCATGCTTACTGTACTGCTTACATGCCAAAATGGCTTCTAAGCAGTTTACAAGTATAAAATCAATTGCAAAACATCCGCACGTACTTGAAATAGTAGCAAGCCTGTTAAATTAAAGCAAGCCTGTTAAAAAGCCTAACAATCAAACAGTTAAAACAGCAATTAAACAATTAGATCAGAAAATGTCACATCTAATTTAACTCTCAGTTTACCAAGCCAAAAGCTGACTTGACGATGGAGGACTGTGATGTGCATGGCAAAGGGTGGGAAGGCCCCCTCTCGTTACTAGCACAAAATGAGAATATATTGTTGCTGCTGGTAGTCTAATCTCAATTACCAAGATACAATAAAACTCACTAAGGTAGGATCTTTAATCTTAGATTTATTTCTGTTGTTTGAAATAAGTTTCTAGCACTTGTGAGTACAGTGGGGGAGTAAAAACTTGACATCTGTTATTCCAGATATGTGTGATAAGAAGATGAATAAAAATGCATGGAGAGTTTACTGTGACATATAAGGCAATGTCATATTTTTGAGGTGTTGACATGATTTTGAACATTACCTATTCAGCTGGCTGAATGCTTAGATGTCATCAGGCCACCTGCCATTTCCTTATATCTCTTTTTTTAGGTGGGGGTATAAGGCTCCTACTTCGAACACCTTTTTGGAAGTAATGTACATTGTTTGCTTAACAGCACTGCAGAACAGGCAGTGTCTAGGGTGATTCAAAGGATAGGCAGCCTAACCTATTTCATTTCCCTGCAGAAAAACATTGCCAGGAAGAAAGGTTCCAGTGCATGTAAGGAGGAAGATTCCCTAGAACTGACAGACCTTGTCCCTGGCCAGACACAGCTCTGCTTAGCAGCAGGAAAGAAATCTAGCCGAGTCATTTCAGACTACAGAGAAAAGAATCTTTTTAAAAAGCTTCCCCTCATAAACATAGGGAAAGTATGTAATTCCATAAGTATATAATTATATTGTCTTCCCATCCAACAATTTGTCCATTATGAATATATTTTTATTTCACTAATATAAATCTCAAGCTATGATTTACCAATTAATAAGTAAACAAACAGAAGCACATTGTGAGGAGGTTAGACTTATGCCCATGATTTGTGGCTGCGGCTTTTGAAATACTGTAGTATTGGTAGAGGCAGGCTGTGGTATCCCCAAGCTCAGGGTCTCAGTGTCAGCCTGAGAAGGACTCAGATTCAGATGACTCACCAGCAATCTTTTCTACACCACCCTAGCCTGAGGATGTGGCTCGCTTAACTTCCTCAGAGAATGACCTTTCCACAGCTTCTGCTCTACACCCATGCAGGAACGAACAATTGCAGAATTCTGGCTATTACTAGTATTTGTTTAATTCAAAACATCACATGACTATGCAGGCATCATGTGAATGACATTAAAATTTCTGAACCTACCACTCAGACATGCAGCATACATCTGAAGCCCTAGAAGGTGGGAAACAGTTATAGATCACACTATATTAATGGGAGATGACATTCATCCAGCAATCTAAGAGATACTGGTTGGAATTGATTATGGCTGCATTTTTGCTGGTGCTGGTGCTTTCTTGAGTCACCTCTGTCCCTTTCCCTCTTCTCCCCTTTATCAGTGGTGGCAGTTACAGCTCTCAAGTTCTGCTACTCTGTGAATAGGCGGGTTGTGCTGGGCAAGCAGCCTTTACTTGTCTTCTTCCTTCATCCCTGGCAATGGCTTTCAGTACAGCAGCCCTTTCAAGGGAGAGATCCTAGCAGTGGCTTTTCTAAGATAGCAGCAGGCCTAGGGAAGCGACTGCCCTTGTGTATCTGCAAAGCTATGTCTTTTGGTATGCATGGCCAACAGACATTCTGCTTTTATCCAGAAGCATGTGCTCTACATCATGTTACCAGTTTATATCCACTTTGTGGGTGTTAATCTTCCAATTAAGAAGACAGACTAGAGGGATCCCATGCAGTTCCCCACAAAGTCAGGGCCTCTCCTGCATATCCACATCAGCCTCTCTAGTACAGCTTGTCCTAACTACCTAATTGCCACAGCAAGTCTTAGCCCTAAACCATAGTTCTTTTGATTCACTAATTCAAACCAACTTTAAAGGTAACAATTTTTTTAAAAATAAAGGCTAGAAAGGCTAGAGATTTAGATGAATACATAAGAAATGTACCGTTCCACCATTCTTTTCCAGCTCTGATCCCTCTCCTCCTAGGAATTTAAGGCTTTGGTCCTGAAAACTGTTGCATGAAGAAAGTAGGCTAATACTAAGGCAACTACACACAGGTGACTAGAGTCAAGATGACCAACTTCCACATTTTTTGGAACTAGGAAATAGACACAACCTCAGGGGGCTGTTCATAACCCAGATTTGATGGGATTTGTATGCATGTGCACAGAAAAGTTGGAAATCTTAGTAGCAGAGCACTTGCTACATAGGCATAAGACCCAAAGGTTCAATCTGAGATGTTTCCAGGTAGTGCAGAAAATATCAATAGCAGCCTGCATGTTGGGGCAACGCCACAGAACCACCCTCCTGACACTGCAGTGTACATACATGGGGGAGCTCTGACCTCACAGCTACCCTGCCCCATCCATGTAAGCTACAGTGACATCAGTGTCAGGAGGGTGGCTCCACCTCACCATACAGTTCTTACTGGGAAAGGTTCCTATCAGAAACACTGAAAAGCCACTGCAGTATCTGTGTCAACCAGCCTTCCGAAATATGGAACTGAAAGAGCCAATGGTCTGGTTCATTACAGCACTGCTCTGTATGAGCCTAGTATTTTCAAGGGGCTGCTAGATTAACACAACTAGATAGGCAAATCTGCATCCTTAAAATCCTGAACAGCTTTATGTGGATGCGAGCCCCATTTATGTTAATAGACCTTACTTCCAAGTAAGGCTCACAGCCTAAAGCTGCCTAGCAACATTATTAGCATTGCCTACCATGCCAGTTCTCTGTGTACTAGAAAGAGTGATTCCGCGGTGCACAGTGCAGGTCTTTGAAGTCCCCTCAAACATTACATGGAGTGTCACTGTTTATTAAAGATAACTAATGCCCTAAGTCTTTATTTACTTGTGTTTATTGCTGTTTTAGCAAGAGTCACCAGAGAATGACTATGCTTTGGGTCCACCAGGGTTCTTTAATCACTGTTAGTAGGTAAAATCATCTGTGACAACTAATCCAAAAAGCAGATTATATTTATTTTGGCTACAGTGGCTTGCGATTCGTTAAAATCAACAAAGCCTTTTCATTAGCCCCCTGCTGATGTCCTAAAAACAGACATTTCAAGGGTCTCAAAGCACAGAGGTTCACATATGCAGGGAAGCTGGGCCTGACAGATTTCGTCTGGCATTCTTATTGCAAAAATCTTATTAAAATCTTATTAAAACCTCTTCTTTCGTTCCACACAAAAGCTTAGATAATGAGGCCTAAATTCCAAAATCAAAATCATACAGGCAACTTTCTAAAACCACACCACCGTGCTTATGAGACAACCAGTGTCAGCTGGCAATGAAATATGTGCATAGGTCTTAAGCATGCAAAATTGGGAAGCGATGAGATCAGACATTCAGCAAGTGCCAATTTTTGCCTGATAAATTGGGAATATTCTTGCTTTCAGACAGATTGACAGCTAGTTAAGTGCCAGTTTGCTGTTAGTTGCTGCTGATCACTCTCAATGACTGAAGTAAAAACAGGGCAGAACTCTATACATATCTGCACTTTGACACGCTGCCTACTGGATCATGCCTTCTGTCAAAGGATTTACAGGTGCAATTTATCTGCATTTGCCTAAGAAGTGGTTAGGAAAATATAGATTTCTGGAACTGATTCTGAAGTATATAATCATTAACAGCATATTCATATAAAATTTATAATTTAATCTTGATCTCATGTAATCAAAACTTACACATTACAAAATTAACTTTGTACTGCATATTTCACTGCTACTTTATACTAATGGTTCTCATGTGAAACAAACCTTCCCAAGGAAGGACTGGGTCTTGAAGCAGATGGCAACTTCCTTCCTATCTAGCCATGACTTAAGTGGACCAACTGCCACTGGTAGAAGATCGTGATGGGTCCACACTGGATTTGTGCAACCTCACCTGTAATTTCCTATAATAAAGACAGGAAAGTGTACTTGGATTGCCTAAGCAACTGGAAGAGACTTGTCCAATCTTCCAACAAAATACCAGACCCTCCAAGTATCCCTATTTTCCAGGGACACTTCCGGATTTACAGAAGCCGTCCCAGTTTCTAATTTGATCCCAGAATGTCCTGCTTTTCCTTAGGAGGTCCCTGTTTTCATTGGAGAAAAGTTGGAGGGTATGGAGTTATGCCAACCTCAAGCCAAGGAGATAAATACACCCTTTAGAAGACATCTGAAGGCAGCCCTGCAGAGGGAAGTTTGCAAATGTTCAATGTTTTATTATGCTTCAGATATGTTGGAAGCTGTTCAGAGTGGCTGGGGCAACCCAATCAGATGGGTGGGGTATAAGTAATAAAATTATTATTATTATGGAATAGGACGTCCCTATTTTCATCGGAGAAATGTTGACGGGTATGAAAAACTGGTGAGCACTGTGGCTGAGAGAACAGCCACTAAATAAACAAAACTGAAAGTAAGTGGATTTTTAAGGGGAATTTTGTCCCCCACAAATCCCCACTGCTGCCCCCAAGTTTTTTTTTCACAGAGTATTTTGGCTCTAATTGTAGTGCTGGGATTAATATCCCAGTCCCTAGATTCTTGCACATAGCAACAGACTGCATAAATAATGTCAGAAACAACCCCTGCTTATTTACATGCAGAAGAGATTATTAGGAATGATCTGAAGTGGGGTGTGTGTGTGTGTGTATTAAGACTAAGTTAAGAAGGGAGAGAGAAGTTTGTGAAGTACTGCCTTGTGTCAACAGCACTCTTGTTTATCTAATTTCAAGTTAGAGACACATTTCACATAGCTCCCTAGGATGTTCATATAAACTGTTCAGCATTCTACATTTTTTAAAGTATTCAAATGGGGGAAAGCTATATTACTATTTACCGGTATTTATTTTTCGTTAATGAATAACTTCCCATGAGGCATCCTGGAGCTATTTATAATATAATAAAAACATACATAATACAGTTATATACATCTATAAACATCTATTGAGTGGTCTGGTCATATATTTTGCAGCAAATCAACAAGACTTTCAATCAAGAAGAAGCTGGCTTTGGGCATGTGATCATGCTGAATCTCATATGAGGAGAACTCCCAAGGTAAATGGGAATCCATTTGCAATACAGGCAAGCATTATCAATCCATGTAACTGTGAATTTTGGTGACACTGTGGTATAAGATGAGATCATTATCTTAGAAAGCAAATAATCTCCCGGAGCGTGGCCAAACCACTTAATAGTGTTCTCTGGAGTTGGCCAAGGTATTCTGAATGCTGTGCTACTGGCAATTGTTCTATATTGTCTGTTTTATAAAGAGTAAAAACATTTACTTTTTATTGTATGCTGTAGTGGTCTCCTTAGAGAGGAAAAGTGAGATATAAATTATTTCAAATAAAAATACATTCACATATTCACACATATTGAAAGTTCATGGAAGAATGGTGATGCAGTTCATGGACACCTTTTACTGCCCAAGTCCTTTTGGAAAGATGAGGCTCTCTGGTGCTAGCTAGATAGCACCCAACAAGTATAATATTGAATTTTCTAGTATTTCTTTAAAAAAACTTTAGCAGAACATATTTGACTTGAAAAATAATTATTTTGCATGACTGCTCATAGTAGGATTTTGTATACTTTTATGCAAGATCAATTACTAGGTTTTTAATGAGCAGCGAAATGAAAGAGAATGTACTTTCCCTTGCCCCAAAGCCAGCAACTACAGAAATGAAGAACAATTGTAAAATGACAATCTGTATTTGGATTTCAGAACTTTTAGGGTTATACTGAAAGGAAAAGAGGAAGAGAAGGGGGAAAGAATTACCGTATATATTGTTTACCTGGTAGGAACTCAAGGCAACAGAACAGTTTTATAACAACAGAACGCTGTGAGCTCTTTATCACTCAAAAAAAGAAGAGCTTTCACCTGGGAAACAGGTAACCGGATTACACGGAGGAAAGCTACATAAAGTCATAAGAGTTAAAGCTCAGTACAAGGAAGCTGGATGTATACTGGAGGATTACACATTTTTCAGGAGGTAGCAGGTATATCAAACCAGTGAGAGCTACTTTGGGATTAGCATTTGAAAAGCAATCCCTTCTTGATGTAACACACACACACACACACACACACAACCTTAACACTTATAAAGGACCAGCTGATTATTAAATACATTGTTATATTACAATTAAAGCCACAAAATATTTCTATAATGTGAGGGGTTTGACAAAATTCAACTATTTGCAAAGACTGCTTAAGTGGAAATAAAGCTATCAAAGCTGAATGAATGCTTCAAGAGATTAATATTTAAACAGAAGTACCTGCCTGATAATACTAGAAAAGAAATACCACTGTTTGCAGACAGGTGTGGAAACTGCTTTTCTGTATTTTCTTATAGGCTATACACTTTTGCTGCATACCTAAGATTAGATAACCAGCAGTTTGGATAACAGAAATTTAACTTCAGCGAAAACCATGAGGGCATAGAATGTTGACATCCATATTCACAAAACACCTGCATGCATTTTGTTTATTCAGATGGATTACCGTGATTGGTTAAAAAAAATATAAACAGACAGATGGAAGAGAATGGAGATAAAGATTAATTTGAAAGAATGGTACGGTGCATTCTTCAGAGAGTGTACCCAGTTCAACCGTTTAAGGAAGTCTGCAATGAAATCTTAGAGGGGAAGAAGGCACCTGAATCGTGGAAAGAAGCTTATATTACACTTATACCAAAATCTGAGAAGGAAAAGAATCAGATTAAGAACTACCGCCCTATATCATTGCTTAACATGGATTACAAAATTTTTGCAGACATTTTGGCAAAAAGATTGAAGAGGGTTTTGGTGGGTGAGATTCATAAGGACCAGGCTGGCTTTCTCCCAGGAAGACACTTATCTGACAATGTGAGGAATATAATAGACATTATGGAACTACTTGAGAATAACATTAACACTAAGGCAGTATTAATATTTGTGGATGCTGAGAAAGCCTTTGACAATATCTCTTGGAGCTTTATGAAAAAGAATCTCAAAGGAATGGGGGTGGGTCAAGGTTTCGAGAATGGTATAGGTGCAATTTATTCTGAACAAAAAGCAAAACTAATTGTAAATAACGTGGTTACTGAACAAATTGCTATTGAAAAAGGGACACGACAGGGGTGCCCAATATCCCCACTACTTTTTATAACTGTTCTGGAGGTTTTACTAAATATGATCAGGGGTGACCAGCTGGTTAAAGGGATTCAGGTCGGAGCCAAACAATACAAGTTGAAAGCGTTCGCAGATGATCTAGTTTTAACTTTGCAAGAGCCAGACACTAGTACAAAAAAAGTTTTGAAGACAATACAAGCCTTTGGTCGAGTGGCAGGTTTTAAGTTAAATAAACAAAAAACAAAGGTATTGGGAAAGAACCTAACAGTGGAGGAAAGAGAGAAGTTTCAGAGTGAAACTGGATTAATGGTAGCAAATAAGGTGAAATATCTAGGGGTTAATTTAACAACTAAGAATGTGAATCTATTTAAAGACAATTATGAGAAATGCTGGACAGAAATTAAGAAAGATTTGGAAATATGGTCAAATTTGAGACTTTCCTTGTTAGGCCGAATTGCTGTTATTAAGATGAATGTTTTGCCAAGAATGCTGTTTTTGTTTCAAACATTGCAGATTGTGGACAGAATGGATTGTTTCAAGAAGTGGCAGAAAGATATATCAAAATTTGTCTGGCAGGGCAAAAAGCCCAGAATAAAATTTAAAATATTAACTGATGCAAAAGAAAGAGGGGGGTTTGCCCTGCCGGACTTAAAGCTTTACTATGAAGCAGCAGCTTTTTGCTGGCTGAAAGATTGGCTACTTCTTGAGAACACAGACATTTTGGATTTAGAAGGGTTCAATAATAGATTTGGTTGGCATGCATATATATGGTATGACAAGGTAAAAATCCATAAAAGCTTCAAAAACCATATTGTAAGGAAAGCATTATATAATGTTTGGAGTCGGTATAAAGACTTATTGGAAAATAAAACCCCTAGGTGGCTGTCACCAATGGAGGCTAAGGAAGTTAAAAAACTTAATATGGAATCTAAATGGCCAAAATATTGGGAAATTGTAGAACAAGAAGGTGGAAATGTGAAATTACAGAGTTATGAGAAATTGAAGTTTAAAGTAAGAGATTGGCTACATTATTATCAGATAAATGAAGTTTTTAAACAGGACAGGAAAATCGGCTTCCAGGTGGAGAAGTCAAAATTAGAAACAGAATTGTTAGAACCCAATACGAAGAATCTGTCTAGAATGTACAACTTGCTGCTAAAATGGAATACACAGGATGAAATGGCTAAATCAGCTATGATTAAATGGGCACAGGACATTGGTCATGACATTATGTTTGCTGACTGGGAACAGTTATGGACCACCGGTATAAAATTTACGGCATGTAATGCCTTAAGAGAGAACATTATGAAAATGATTTATAGGTGGTACATGACCCCAGTCAAGCTTGCAAAAATTTACCACTTGCCCAATAATAAATGTTGGAAATGCAAGGAAACTGAAGGTACTTTCTACCACCTTTGGTGGACGTGCCCAAGGATTAAGGCCTTCTGGGAAATGATCTATAATGAAATTAAGAAGGTGCTTAAGTGTACCTTTCATAAAAAACCAGAGGCTTTTCTCCTGGGCATGGTAGGCCAATTGGTGTCAAAGAAAGATAGGATGTTTTTTATGTATGCTACAACAGCAGCGAGAGTTCTACTAGCAAAGTATTGGAAGACACAAGAACTACCCACACTGGAAGAGTGGCAGACGAAGGTGATCGATTACATGGGACTAGCAGAGATGACGAGCAGAATCCGTGACCAAGGGAAAGAGACGGCGGAAGAAGATTGGAAGAAATTTAAACTTTATCTTAAAAATACTTGCAAAATTATTGAGTGTTAAAATGTCATGGGTAAAGCATAACAGATTTGCAGCGATAAATGATTGGATAAGAGTTAAAGATAGGAATTAATAATAATTTGGACCAGGGGTTGCTGGAAAAAAAAAAAGTTCAAAATAGAGATGCAGAAAAGGGGGGCATGGGGAAGTCGCTGAAATTGGGTATATGAAAAAATCTATGAAATTTTACATGTTTATATGTGTGTTTGTTTGTGTCTGTCTTTTGTATTGTCTTATATTATATGTGGAAAAACCAATAAAAATTTTTATAAAAAAAACAACAACAGAGAGTGTACCCAGTTTCCGGGAAACAGCATACAGTGTCCGCAGCAGAACAGCTGACTCTTTCAACAGCTACCAAGGAAGCTGCTTGCCCTTTTTTCCAGCTGAAGAGGTTAGAGCATGGTTGTGGCAGCTGATTTAAATACATCATCATAACCTCATTAGCAATATCAGATTTCTTTATTAGGATCAGCAGTGCCAGTAATGTAATGCACTGTCAGAGAGCTTAGAAGTCACAACTGGCCAAGGAGGAAGGGTACTATGTGCACATGGGATGAAAGTCAGCTAGCAGTTGCAACAAAGGTGTTGTTGTTGTTTTAGCTTATCCATATGGAGCTTTATTATGAAGGTTTAATTATGTGAGTTATTTATCCTGTTTCTCATCTTACAACGCGGTAGCAGATGCCAGTATTTGGAGAGCTGAGAATCCAGCAAACCAAAATATTCTCTGAGTGATAAATCACACAGACAGTGGAATAAGCGAATAGCATGGATGCCCCATGACTTGTCATGAGAATGTTCTTAATATATCACACAGCAAGATGGCTAAACTTCAAGTTACATGAAAAGAAAGAAATGACTGTTGCATTTCAACTGTGCAGCAGCACATTGCTAAAAATGTTCATGAATCTGGAAACTACATAAAGCCTTTATTTTTCCTTTATTTTTTAAAAAAAGTTGAAATTCTTTGGAGCAGTAACCTGATTTCTGCACAGAGAAGAGCTGTGTGAACTGTGTGAATTATGTAAATATAACCAACTGGCATAGATTTTCTCATGACGCCTCCTCACAGGAAGGGAAGACACTCTTGCTTCTTCACCAGCCTGATTCATCTCGGCATCTCAGTCTCCCTCCTCTCCTGCTTCTGCTTCTGGACTTCTCTCTGCTACAGACTCTCCTCGCTCACTAAGCCCTGTTACCTCTTCAGCTTTGACACCTGCTCTTCCCTGTCTTCTCCCTCTGATCACTCCTTGTCATCCCACTTTGTGTGATTTATTGCAGGCTGGCTCCTGACAGCTCCCTTGGTTGACAACATCCACACCATACGTTTAATACACAATTATTATTAATAATAACTTTGATTTATTACCTACTCTTTGCCCTAAGGTCCCAGAACAATTTAAAATACAACATACAATTTAAAATGCAACATTTAAAGCACATGACTAAAGAAGCCTGAAAACTGAAGTTGGTTAAGAGTGCTGGGAATTGCATCTTTGTGTCCCTCTGCAGAACATTTCCTAGGATTATTTGGGGAAAACCAAGTGCTTTAAAAGAAGTAATCTTAAACACCAGCTGAAAATGTTCTTGTTTAGCCTAGTATTTGCTTCATGCTTTGCTTTATGTTGGGCAGGAAGTGGCACCTCTTTAGGAATTTCCTAGTTTGACAGGTCCATAAGTGTATGCTACCAGTACTGCTAATATCTGGTTATTTGCTTGTGTGAGAAAGGAGGGCCAAATAATGCACAGCTGCCTCTGCACTGGAACTGTCACCTTATAGTGCTCCATGTGCCTACATAAGGGGCCTGAAGCTGGAGCACAGGAAATGGCCTTATATCAAGTCAGACCACTGGTCCGTTTGGTTAAATATTGTCTAGGCTCTAGGGCTTGAAATGAGAATTTCTCAGCTCTGAACAACTTGGATCCACAATACATCTGAACTATGATACCTCTGAACCTTTATATACTAGTTGAAATTGTCCAGAGACGAGCTGCTAGTTGTCCTCCACGTTACAGAGGCTCAAATGCCTTCAACCAGAAGTCATATGTATTTACTGTTGCCAGTTTCATGCTGTGGAACACTCTCCTAGCAGAAATTTGGCAGGCACCCTCACTTTTGACTTTTAGGCATTCCTTGAAGACTTTATTTATGCCAACAGGTGTATGCAGCTGTTTAAAACCTTCTGATTAGTTAATTTTTTTACTGATGGGTCCCCCCCCCCGTTTTTAATGTTTTTAATTTTCTTTTATTGTAAACATATTGTTATACAGTGCCCTGATGTCTTATGACAGAGTGGTATATACTTTTATTTTTTTAAAGTACCGAGGTGACCTTTCAAAACCTTTTTCAGCCAGGGAGGCAAGGGTCATGAGAGCACTGGAAATGTTCACAGCTGGGCATAACTGACTCCTAGAAAAGCTCCACCCAAAATCAGGCTACACAACTTCTATGCAGAGAAATACTCATGGTATAAGGGAAAATACATTTTGTTTGCACTTACTATTCATTACAAGGAATGCTTTAAAAGGGATATCAAACTGCAAAAAATATTGATTACCTGATTATTTTGTCTGTGACTGACTGGTCAAAGTTTGAAGTATCCAGTACAGTCCTCAGTCCTATGAATAATATGCGGGGAGGGCACTCTCACACACCCTTAATGACAGATGATATCTGTTTTCAGCTAAGAGTTTGTATTTAAGAGCCACTGAAGCTCAGCAACAGTATATTCTGGCTCAAATGAGCTGAAAATTGCATTCGATTTGAATTTCAAAACTGGAGGGGAGAGGGAAAGGGGGAAATGGCCACCATGGGGGGGGGGAATCTCTCTCTCTTTCTTACCACTTCCTGATTCACAGAGACTATTTTAACCAACTACTTTAAGATCCAGTACATGATGCCGAGAAAAGAGCATTGCTGGAAAGCAGCCAGTCAGTTTTAAAATAAATGTTTAATTGTCAGGATCAAAGTAAACTCTGCTTTTATGTATATTAGGGAGAGGAAAATGTTCAGGGGGAGGAAAAAACCCTCTAAATAATTGAGGGGTAGAAGTTTCGTCATATACCTGAGAGGAACAGAAAGGAATGAAAAAGTTTCCCACGTGGGACCTCAGAAAATTGCATAGATGACCAAATATTTGTATACAAAATCTTTTTAAATGGATGTAGATTTTGCTTGAGTTCTAAAAAGGTGAAATATTGACTCAAGCAGGTATGAGCAATTTGGAGAATTTCCTCATCAGCTTATGTACATTAAGTATCCATACATAATGTCAGCCTTAAAGCAGACATCCTTAACAATGAAAGATTCCGGGGCCCCTTCCAACACACACCAAACAGACCCTCTCAGGTGTTAAGATTAATGGGGGGGGGGACATATTGGTAGTTCCACGGCCTTTCAGAAATGCAGGAGATGGGAATCCCAAAGCTGTGGAATACCCTCCCTACAGAAGTACATTTGGCATTTTCACAATGCAGTTTTTTGTTATATACTGAAGATGCACCTCTTTACCCTGGACTTTGAAACATGATATATATTTTAGGACCCACTCTATTCTCTTGCTTGTGATCATTGTTGTAACACACCCTGGGACCTTATGGTGAAAGGCAGATAAGGAATTTAATGAATAAAAACACTCGTGCTATCTATTTTTTTGTCACTCTTACCCATTTCTTTGTCAGAACATCTAGCCATCAAAAGCAGAAGTGGGGACTGGAAAAAGTATGCATCACTACATTACAATGTTTGCTTCATTGCTCCTTGTCTCCCTAGATTCAAAGCAGTATGACGACATATCACACCCCAATGAAAATCAATCGACTATATGCGCACAACCCTATGCATGTCTACTCTGAAGTAAGTCCTTATCCTTCTAGGTACAGATTCCTCTAAAATACACCACAACCATAGGAATCTATTATATGTTCTCTAGCAACTAGGCACTGATTTACGTAACAGCAACAACAAGAGCACAAAAGTATGGTAAGCACAAAGCACCTAACTAGCTGCAGAATTGTCCTAATTATTAGGCTCCTAGAGGATTCTAATAACCCTTCTCACTCTCACATACCTTGTAAGTGAGGCAGGACTTGTCTCATATTTCTTGTGGGCTTAAAAGCAATAAAAAAGCAGCAGGTCTATACCAAAGACTAAAGTGGTAAGGAACTTTCCAAAACACAGTAAGTAAACTTGCCGTAAATAAGACTGCCTGCATACGTTTGGCTCATCTCTTTTCTAGAGAGGGTACCCGCTCCATGTCTGAAGTCAAAATGTCCATCTCTGGTTGGCACTATGACATAGTATTGATTATGATTTATTAAGAGCTCTTAGCTGCAAGAGACATTATAATTAACAGCTTCCCTTTTTTAAATATATATTTAAAAACATAAATGAAATTGGAGCTGCTAAGTGCTGGGTGTCTACAAAGCATCGATGAGATCATCTGCAACTGACAGTAGCCCATGGAACAGAATAAATATAGGGGAGGGTAGTTGGCAGTGGTGGAAATGCAGGGTATTTACTCAATAAGTACCTATTTTCAGAATTTCCTTCGAGCTGGCTTGGACTCAGAGCTATCAATTATTTAAAAGAAGTAACATGATGCTTCCTTTGTTGAGGCAAATCAGCAAGCAGACCCCAAGAGAGAATAAAAAATGAATTAGGCAGAATTTATTAGTGTGCTTGAAGATAGCAGAGATTCAGCCACTAAGTCTGGCTAGGGGTTTAAAAAACAGTATACACCTGCCCATGAAAGATAATTTCTATTTCACCCTCCACCTCAATCCTTTCCAAACCCAATTTCCCCCTTTTTCTTTTAAACAGGGCATAACAGTGACATCAATCATTCTTCAAATAACTTCTTTTTTTAAAAAAAACTTGGTTGATATATTGTCTTCATTTAAATTACAAATATACTAATCTACAACACTGTTTACCAAGCAGCATATTAAATGAAAGATGTAAAAAAATGGCATCACTCACTTTTTAAAAATGACTCTAGAATCAGGGACACATAAAAACAGGCAGACTGGGATACAGACTTGGCTGCTGTATTTCAGTCCTAGAGAATGCATTTCAATTACTGTGGTTTTCTGCACAAAACATTTCTATTCCAGTAGTTAGCCTGGTCAACATGAACAGAGCCAAAACCAGTGCACAACATCACTTTTAGCAGTCAACCACTGTTAACAGTGTCTATAATGCAATGTTTAGTGCCCAAACCAGCAAAACAAATGTTTAAGCTTCTGAACCTGAACTAAAGGAGAATTACCTATACCATCATAGCAAATAAAGTTTTAAAAGGAAACTGGGGGGGGGGGGGACCACGATTGTTGCAAAAGTAAGCAATTCTAGGTGTTTACCGGTACATCTCTTTGCTTGCATTCTGTTGAAGTTGCCATGCCAGTTTTGTTTGTGTGAATCATTCCATGAAAACAGTATCAGGAATGGTACACATATCATATGAGATGGGTACATATGTATTTATTCCCATGGCAAATATCCACAATGGAATAGACATGTGTAACCATTTCTTCTTCATTTTTCAGGTGGTAGCCCTAGGACATCATTGCCAAATTTTAGAAAATGCCTTTCCAGAAATAGCATCTGGCTTTTTGGCAAAATTGAAAAGGCAGATTTAAAATTTGCCCAGATCTGCCTTATGATCAGATTGCATATTGGTTGCCTTGGCCAACTGCATCTTTCTGAATGACATTTTCTTTAAACATACCTTTACTTTATACTCATGTGCTTAAATCTGGTCTAGAGAATTGTTGCCATGGTGGTCTCAGAAGATGAGAGATACAAAATAGATAATAGTATATCTTTTTATCTGACCCCATATTGATGGCAGATGGAACATATCTGTACTGTAAATGTTTTATGTTCCAAATTATTTCATACCTTGGAAACAAAATACCTGATTAGAAATAGTAACATTAGTAATCAATCCTGCTGCGAAAAGATGGGAAAAAACAACCAACCGGTCCTTCCATTCTGACTGACAAGGAGTTATAAGCTGAAAGTCAAAAACTTCCTTATTTCCCCACTAATATTAAGCAACCGAAATAGCAGCTATCACTGAGTCCTTTCATGATTTTTCCCACTGATACTGTACAAAAAAGTTTTAAACTTTACTGAAAAAAACTGCTACAATTTGTAGAAACAATTTTCACATGAGTTTGGGGAGTATTTTAAGGTCCTCGTGAAAATTAATCAGCATTTTAGTGCAAATTTCTAATATTTCTGCAGTACAATACACATACAAATATACAAAACCAATATATACACGTTATATGCCATTTTCAGCCATGGTCAATGGTCAGCCATGATGGGAATTATAGTCCAACAACATCTAGAGGACCACAAATTTATTTAGGCAGTGGTGTAGCATGGGAGGGGACGGGGGGCCATGCCCCCCCACAAATTTCTGAGGGGGCGCAATGAAGCGCGCCCCTCCCCATGACAGGCTCCCTTGAGGCAGCACCTGTGGACCGGGCCTTTGGGACAGGGCGGCAGCACCTCCTTCTCATTGCCAGTGAAGGGACACTCACGTATGCCCTGCCCCTGGGCAGGTCAAAAGGGGAGAGGGGGAGGGCAGTGCCACCACCGCCCACCGAGGAGGGTGGGAGGAAGAGGAAAGCAGGAAAGCACTGTGAGGGCCACATGCGTTGCCCAGAGTGCCTTGTTGCAAGGACAGGAGGGTGAGGTGACACAATGGCAATCCTGGATTTACATTTCTCTCCCTTATCTCTGCTCCTAAGTTGGGGTTAGTTTGCAAGAGAGACTCCCTTGATTAGATGTTGGCCAGAGAAGGGACTGACCGACTGCTTAGAGGTTTTATAATGCACATGACAGACACAATAAAAGGATAAAGATGAGGGCAGGGATCTATACATGTGTCTAAAAGTAGGATAAAGTTAAGTGGAAATGTGGGAGGATATAGGGCAATGGAAATGAACTTATGGCTTCACTTAGGCAAAGAAGAAAAGAGTGCACTAATTAACAGTTTATTAAATTGCAAGCAATGACTTTCAATGGGAGAAGATGCAATGAAGTTGCATAGCTATTGGACTTTGTTCCATTTCACATACAGCTCTAGACTGTAGATTGTACATGGAGTCAGAGAGAAAATGGGAAAGCTACTCTCGCCTACACAGTCCATCCCCTGCTTCCTATTGCACACAGAATCTATCCTATTAATTGAGGTCAACATGCATAAATGTCTAGGTATACAGATTGTTCATACAGTTTTCTTTGCAAAAATAAAGAAAAGCGAGAGCAGCGAGATCATTGTGAGCAGTACTGTAAAGCACAAGCATTTACACACATAGGCTTGCAGTAGGTTCTACATGCAGTTTGGTGAGGGAATAATATTCCCTTGTCAAGGACATGCCCCAATTTAGTCCCCTTGCTTCCAAATTGGAAGCACTGCAGGTAAAAGGCATTGCAAAGGCCTCTGCCCAAGTCCTTGGGTATATGTTCCTAGTCTGAGTGGGTAGTTCTCCACTGTGTTCATGTCATATGCTTGCTAAATGTGCCCTCACTGCATGCAAGTTGTGTGTGCTGATGTCCTTTGTGAACAAAAAAACTGATTAACAAATTTCTGTCATGCTAGGGTGTGGTAACTGAAAAGCCATACTCTGGGCGTTATTCAGCAGTGAATGAAAGATTGTTGATGTTCACAACAATATTATTAATTATTACTGGTATTGGTAAACGTACTAAAGCAGTACCCTTTATGCTTATTTAGGAACAGACACAGCTTCCCAGAAATATAGATGATTTTGCAAGTGCCAATACTGATGCGACTATTTATAGTGCTATAACCTGGGTTTTCAGCAATATTGGTAAAGTTAAAGCTTAGGTAGCAATTCTAGCTCTAACACCTTAATATAGACATATTGCTATAAACACAGTTTACAATGAGGAACATAAACACAAATTCAGTGGGCCTAATAAATCACCTTTTGCACTGCTAAGAAATGTGCTGCCAAAGTGCCATTTATACAGCATAGGCTACAGCAGAATGAAGCTACATATATATTTAAATTTTCTATTTTTGAACTGCCACTCGAAACCCTTTTTTAAGCCTATTGATCCAGAATGGCTCGTGATAACACTTCTGTCACTTGGCAGAGCCATTTTTAGCTCTTGCTTATCTGAAAATCTAAATCAGGAGTCAGATGATGCAACAAATTTAAGCTTTTTTTCATTTAGGAATAAAAAGTGCAAGCTGGCTCTGATGTCATGAGGTCATCAGGTTTCAAAGTATGCTTTGAGATGTCAACAGAATACCTGCCTACATTTAATAACATGCTGACTATATGGATTTGATTTTATACCTAGCACAGGGTTCCTACTGCAGACCAATAATATGGACTGCTCCCATTCAATTCTAACAGGACTTGTGCAAATGAACACCTAGTTGATCGTACTACAGCACTTTTTCTAGCATTGCATTTCATGAAACACACCTGAAGCAAAGTTACACCATGTACCAATCTAATCCTCCATCTTTGTGTTCAGTTACATACACCGTGATTATTATTTAGGACAGGAAATTAAGAAACTAAGGGCACAGCACTATAGGAAGGTCTGTTGCACAAGCATCATTGCAACTAACAGAAACTGTGAAAGAACACATATTCCAAGTATCTGTGTTCTTGCCCAACTCCCATTTACTTAAAGGGGCTTTGCACAGACTCCTAAATAGCTTTAATCCTCCTCTCCTGTCACATTTAACACTCTCTACAATGGGTATTAAAAAGCAGAGACATCACCTTGCCAACAAAGGTCCCTATAGTTAAAGCCATGGTTTTCCCAGTAGTGATGTATGGAAGTGAGAGCTGGACCATAAAGAAGGCTGATCGCTGAAGAATTGATGCTTTTGAATTATGGTGCTGGAGGAGACTCTTGAGAGTCCCATGGACTGCAAGAAGATCAAACCGATCCATTCTGAAGGAAATCAGCTCTGAGTGCTCACTGGAAGGACAGATCCTAAAGCTGAGGCTCCAATACTTTGGCCACCTCATGAGAAGAGAAGACTCCCTGGAAAAGACCCTGATGTTGGGAAAGATGGAGGGCACAAGAAGAAGGGGACGACAGAGGACGAGATGGTTGGACAGTTTTCTCGCAGCTACAAACATGAATCTGACCAAATTGCGGGAGGCAGTGGAAGACAGGAGTGCCTGGCGTGCTCTGGTCCATGGGGTCACGAAGAGTCGGACACGACTAAACGACTAAACAACAACAACAACAACAACAATGGGTATAATTAACGCACACTCTCTCACACTCACTTTTGTACAAAATGTGAGTTTAGAAAGCAAGGACTGCTTCCTATCACATTAGAATTATACAAACGCATGCTGTGCATCTTCAGACACCCACACCCCTTATAGAGAGAATAGCCATGAATACAACAGCTGGTAAAAATAATCAGCAGACCGAATTACTGATGTGATTGGCTGATTATTTAATCAAAACTGTGTAGGGTTTTTTCCCAGGCATCTCATTAGGATTTTAGTGGCAAAAGGCATCAAGCAATTAATCAGGAAGCCTTCAGACTCTGGAAATCTTGCTCTGAAAAGCCTGCACCTCTCTACAAATAATCCTTCTGATCAGGCATTCAGAACTCCCTGTCAGGAAGCACAATTTGTTGTGGTATATTTGTGTTTGCTCTGAAGTTCAAGGTACCGTGTTTAGGAGCTAGCGGCCCTCATAACTAATTGCCAGTATTGCAAAGGATTGCATAGAGGGTAAGCAGCAGCCACACAAGGCCATGATTTACAATAAATATTCCTGTGATGAATGAGCAGTGTGGTCATGGTCACAGATCTTAGAGTGGTTCTGAACTTTATCATCTCTGATCCTTCAAGCACATTTTGCTTTGAGGGGAGGAGGATGGGGGATAGGGTGAACTCTTGAATACCACTAAGGATTACTCTTAATGTTTTCACCAATATTTTTTGTTACCCTCATTACCGGAACCTTCAATTATTTCACATGAAGAAAGCAAAATATATGCAAAGGGAGTAGAAAAGGGGCAGGAAGCCCCTTTTAACTAATAAGAGCAATTTATAACTGGATGGTATCCTGCCACTCAACACACTTGCATGTGTGCTCATTTCACTGTATTTATATTTCTATAGCAAAAATTCTTCTAGCCCTGTTCTTCTTCAGATACACTGTAGTCCTTGTACAGTTAGTATGCTTAAATCCTACTGAAGTCAATAGGATTTAATCAGTCCAGTTATGCATGGAATTGCTGCTAAAGAAGGTACACTTATTAAATTTAGATGTGTGGTAGGGTTAAGAGCAAAACACCATGAAGTACCCTCCCCTTAACTCCCCTTTGAGACTATTTTTCCTCTCAAAACAATTCCTCACAAGTTGCACTGAACACCGACAATTTCTCTTTGCAATTACATGTGCACATGTTTAAGTGTATGCGGACACACATGCACACATTATTTATAGATTTTTATATTATATAGGAGAAATAAGGAAATGATGAATAGGCCGATTACAGTTTCCCTGACAGCAGGGTGAAATGGTAGCTAGGGTGACCAGGGGATGTCCTGGTTCCTCCTTGTGGAAAGGTATTCAGTGCACGTAATAATTATTCATCCATCTCGTTCACACTAAAGGCATTGGCAATGCAATTTTAGCCTGATAATCAAGACCATATGACAAAACCCAAGGCCATTAGGGACCAATTTCGAGTATTCTCTGCAAGACAATGATTTTCCAACTGCACTTACATATGCTGCATACTTACCTCTGCACGACTGCACCTGCTCTCATTTATGTAACTCCCCCATTTTCAGTGTATTTCCCCCCCTGCAATTAAAAGGGGGGGAACTTTCAAAAGATTTGTTGGATCTTTCATGGACCAACCCCTCCCCTCCCATTAATTATATAAAAATTCTAGATATGGTTTGCAGGTATATAATGCTGCAAATAAATTCATGCTTTGCCTTTATTTTTATTTTGCATTATTTTATCATTGATGATAGGCTTGTGCTGTATTTTTAATTGTGAGCCCTCAATGTTTACATAGCTCAGTAGAAAGAACTATGGGTCAGCTGTGCTCAGAATGTATATAAAACTAATAAAGCTAACTTACATGTTGCTTTAAACAGAATAAGAATGAATGGAAATCTCCATAATTATCCACCTTGGCAAGCCAAATGACATGTATCCTTAGACTTGGCAGCACTTGCATTAGCAAACCTTATTTGCTGAAATAATAATTATTTTTGCAGTTAATGTGACCGATTCGTATGTGGCCATTTTTGCGAATAAGGACTGCCACTGATATTTTTGACTATGATATCCTTTCTCTTTTTTGTTTGGTTCTAACTAGGGTTTCATTTCTTTCTCAGTATCCCTCTCAAAAGAACCTTGGAATGTCAGCACAACAATACTATACCAAAGGTGCCTAACTGTTGCCCTACTAAACAGAAACAAGTTGGTTTGAGAAGGTGAGAATTGAAGGTTTGGCCTGCAGCTCCTTACAACTGACTAATTGTAGATCAAATTCCAGCTCAAAATAGGAATTCTATAGCTATCTTTTTAATTGCATTCAATAAAAATTCACAGTAATGAATTTGAGGGAGGAAATCAATGAAATTCCACTCTAATATAAAATTAATATAATAATAACACTGCTATTGGCTTCCCAGAAACCACATGGGAGACCTTTTATAGCAAACTTGCAGGCTTGAAGTTTTCCCACTTTTCTAAAGATTTACCCCGAAATCACATTCTTATGAGGAATACTATCTTTGAGAATACATTGGCTGCATTTGGAAGGAACACTGACCATAAACTATAGTTAGGCAAATTAGCTGGTGCAAGATCTGTGTATAGTGCATGCAAAATAAATAAAAAATTGTCCAGTAGCACCTTAGAGACCAACTAAGTTTGTTCTGGGTATAAGCTTTCGTGTGCATACACACTTCAGACATACTGAAACAGAAGTCACCAGACCCTAATATATAGTGGGAGAGTAGGGTGGGGTTTTTCTCAGGAGGGTAGTAGGAGATGGGTGATTGACTCAATTAGTATGGTAAACCTGTTGACTACTGTTAAAGACTGCAATTAGTCCTACAGGAAAAAGCAAGGGATATTTGACTGCATCAGACCAACACGGCTATCTACCTGAATATAGTGCATGCAGTTTGAGTACTCCTCACTTCTTCCTTCCTGAAGTATGGAAACAAACTACAGTGGTACCTCGGTTTACATACACTTCAGGTTACATATGCTTCAGGTTATAGACTCCACTAACCCAGAAACAGTGCTTCAGGTTAAGATCTTTGCTTCAGGATGAGAACAGAAATCATGCTCCTGGGGCGCGGCAGCAGCAGGAGGCTATGAATATCACATGTCCATCACCTGAGATCATATGATGCCATCTTAACAGATTTGAACTGTTTTTGAAAGGAAGAACCCCAAAAAAGGATCCAGGAAATGACAGACGATTCAGCTTAACCATATTTTCTACTGAGGGAAAATATTAAAGAACAGTAGGTTTCAGGTAGACAAGGAACAGCACATCTTTGGGTAATTAATTCAATTGGTTAAACACACAACGTGGAATTTATGAAATACATTGCCACACAATATGATCGTGTCTATTAGTATATATGGCTTTGAGAAAAGAATTAGAAGACTCATAGGTCTTGCTACAGTGGTTAAAAAAATTACCTTGATTGTTCAGACACCATATATCCCAGATTACTATATTCTACGATGAACAGTAGGATATTGCTATTTATTTCATTGGGATGAAATTTACCATCCATTCATTTACCTTCTACAATTTAACCCAAGTTTTCCCATAATATCCAATGAAGACGGAATAGAAGAGTAAGTGCGTTTTGACGTTAACAGTGGGCTGCTTGGGATGTAACAATGTGAGAATGAATTAGGCTTATGTACTTATCCATTATCTCTTCTTCCAGAGTATCTGTGAAGGGGAGTTCAGAAACTTTCATTTCCATTTCACATAAACCACTGTTTACCATGTTACCCAAACACAACAAACTGTGGTTAATAATGGTTAGTTGAAACAAGGCATCTTTAAACCATTATTTGCAAGCCTAGTTCCCTGCACTAATCACAGTTAAGATTAACCACAGTTTAGGATGGTTAAACATGTTAAACTATGGCTAATATACAACAGAAAAAAGCTTCCAATGACCTCAGTTGTAATGGAGGAGAGAGAGGGGAAGGAGAAGTGCATGAGCCCACCATGCTGTAGTTTCTTCTCATAAGAAAGTCAGAAATTGGTGAGTGTGCATATTTGTATGAAATATATACTAGCTAAATGCAAGTATGAGAATAACAGCCAGCATTAGTGCAATATCTTCCAGACACTCTGTTTCATCAATTTTAAAAGGCAGCAAAGACCAATACTGAGGGAGGGAAACTTCATTAAGTTCTCTAATTCAATTGAACCAAGAGGTCATTGAAACATCAGTAATTGCTCTCTAAAGCCATTTGGCCAAATCTAAGCAAACAAAAACTAAATTGGAATAGAATTTCCTCTGGAGATCATTCTCCACCCCACCCCCACGGTCCTGCCTATTTTTTTATTAGACAATAATGATAGTAATTATTTGTGCGATGCCACAGATATCCAGTGTATCCAAAATTCCTGTCATGAAATTTCAGAATGTTCTTGGACAAGGCTATGCATGCATATATTGCATGAGAATCCAAGGATGCTCCCTTTTGTGCAGACATGCTATTTCTTCAGCCTTTGCAACAAAAGTTGTTGTAAAAGTGGCAACAAATTCCTCTGGATTTATTTACTGCTTCTGTCAAATGTACTTGGTTTAATGAAATAGCAAGGAATATGGGATCTTGTCAATCAAATGCCATTTACCAGCTTAGATTTTATAAAATGAAACAGTGGATAGAAATAGGACAAAATGTATGTCTTATACACAAAAGCTGCAGGAAGATATAATATTAGTTTACATATTTGATATAGAGCCTAAATTAAGCTGCAGAAAAGGAAACATGAATCTTACAAGCCTCATTATCAAGACTCCCTAAACCTCAAATATAGGAAACACATTTCATAAATAAAGACCCAATAGGATTTTAATAGTACAATAAATTCTAACTACATTTCCTACTAAGCACATTTCTTCTCGTATTTTGTACAAAGAAACTTCATTCAGTTCAGTACCAGATTCAGAAATGAAGATCAGTATGCAAAGGCCAGCATTTGGCTCATTACAACTACATTTTAAAAGTAGATGTGTTTCTGCATTTAGTTCTACCTTCCCCAACATGGTGCCCTCCTGATATTTTGAACTGCAACTCCCACCAGCCCCATGCTGGCTGGGGTGATGGGAATTTTAGTCCAAAATGTCTGTAGGGTCTCAGCTTGGAGGAAGACTGATTTAGTTCTACAAAGATGCATAACTTACATACCCTATACAGTCCCTGAGGAAATGCACCCCCCCCCCTAATTTTCAAGGTATATCTGCTACCAAACACATCAGTCCCAGCCAGCACGGCCAATAATCAGGGATGATGGGAACTGTAGTCTAGCAACATCTGAAGGACCAAAGATTAGCTAGACCCATTTACTTTGGATTAAGCCATATTGAATTCAATTGGACTTTCTCACAAGTGGATTGTGCTTTTAATTTTTGATGCTATCGCTTTCTATTCTTGACCCTTTCTTGACTTCAAAACTGCTCTTAAGTCTTGCTTTATATATTTCTTACTCATCCAACAGGGTTTGTGTGTGTGTGTTTAAAAACATGGAACATTAAAAAATATACCACAGAAGACAAAGAATCTACAATGCCATTTAACTCTTAAAAATAAAAAAGATTGCCACCTCAGTTATGAAACAATCTTTTACAAATGTCCTCCTCTTTTAATTGAAAATGCATCGTAGGTGGAGATCACCACTTTTCGGCTGTTTCTCTAACCTCTTCTTGCCTGAAGGCCTGCAACTTGTGAATTATTTAACAATCATATTTGCAGCTGAAAATTGATTTCAGACAGAATCCATATTGATTGAGATATGCAAGAACAATGTGTTTGGGGTTAAGATGCTGACTTATCTTTATTGCAAGGAGTCCTGAATTAGTACCTTTTTATTTCAGTCTTCCATCAAAATGCAATAATTAGTCGACATTTCTGTTCAGATGTTTATCTAATGAGGCCAGAATGAATAAATGTTTTATATCAAAACTCCTGGATGTCTGCATTTTTGTCCAGCTGTCTATAACCTCATTTAGAATGGCAAATGGCCACATTCCATAGGATTGTGCACTGTCAAACAGTGGTTCTACTGTCCCAGTGCTGAAAATAATTGCATTGTTCCAGCACCAAGAGCTGAATCAATTGGGACTTGAATTATGAGCTGATCCAATGGTTAAGAAAAGCCCTGCTGGATCACACCAAAGGCTTAACTAGTTTAGCATTCTTCTCCCACAGTGGCCAACTGTCACAGTGAGAGCCAGTAGTAAATAGCACTGTTCAAAGTTGGAGTTAACTCTTTATTAGCAATAACACAATCTTCACAGACTTGGCTCAATGTCAGGCATAATGAGCACAGCAGCTCATCCCCAGTAGGTCTTACCCCATGAATCAGTTGCTGAGACTGTCCCCATCTCCCTACAGCTGTTTAAGTCCTCCCTACTCCAGGTTTCCTTTTCCAAACAATCAGAGTCCTCCCTACTCCAGGTTTCCTTCCAAACAATCAGAGACTTTGTGTGCTGCCTGCCACTGCTCCACCCATTTCAGCCCTTTTCTGGTTCTGGGAGACAGGAGGAGGAGCGGAGCTTGTCACAGCAGGAAGGGAAGACACCTGTGACTACACCAGCCTGCCTCATCTCTGCTTCTTGGCCTCCTCCCTCCCACGTACCTGCTTCGGCTTCTGCCTCTGATTCTGGACTTCTCTCTGCCACACTCTCCCAGCTCACTAAGCCTTCAGCTTCTGAAACCTTCTCTTCCCAGTCTTCTCCCTCTTTTTCCACTGATTAATTCCTTGTTGTCCCCAGACTCTGAACCTGTTTCCCTTGGTGGTTCCCCAACTGGTTCCTCCCACCGTTTCTCCATGTCTAACCAGTCCATGATACTAACCGCAATACCTCAAGAACTGTCTCTCTCCATAAGAACATACCTGGACCCTGTGATCATCATCTGAGGCCCTTCTTCATGTGCCTCCTCCACAAGAGGTCTGGAGGGTGGCAACACAAAAACAGGTCTTTCTGCTGTGGCTCCCAATTTGTGGAATGCGCTTCCCAGGGAGGTCTGGCTGGTGTCTTCATTATGCACCTTTAGGCACCAGGTGAAAAAGTTTCTCTTCAACCATGCATTTACCTAATTAACATCCTATGCTTCTAGCCAGGATGGCTATGCTCTGCCTCCATGATCAGAGAAAGGAATGCTTCTGAATACCAGTTGGAAACCACAGGAGGGAAAAGTCCTCACGTCCTACTTGCTGCTTTTCCACAGGCATCTGAGTGACCGCTAGCCTCATCCAACAGGCACTTATTATGTTGTTATGACCTTCTAATCCACAAAGCTCACAGGAGGCCAAAGTAACAAAACTAACATAAAATTTTTGACTAGTAAAAAGAGTAAGGAAACTTACATCCATATTCTCTTTAGTAAAAAGGTAGTATGTTTACTGGGTTAAAAACCTGTTTTAACCAGTTCTCTTACAAATCTAGACAGTATGGACACATAGTTCTTTACAATGGATCCCATTTAAAAATATCACTATAGGGACTGCTGGGAGGAGCACAGAGAGAAGAAATGCCATGGTACATCTGCAGCAGCACCACTGGATGCCTTCATCTGCCCTAGCTGCAGCAAAACATGAATTTCCTGCATCGGTCTCTACAGCCACAGCAGGCGCTGCAACCTACCAACAATTTGACCTCACCACCGAAGGTGCACTCCTCCATTGTCTCCTGAGACAGACAAATGCAACCAGTGTAGTGGTCTTCAAGCTGAGTGGTCAACCCTCCTTCCCTTTGCACTCTCTTCCATAACACAGCTATAATCAAGATCCGAGCCTGCCCACAAAAAGCTGTTTTTCAGTTTAAGAAGAGAAGTTAGCATTTCTAAACGCAAATCTCCCAAATCATGCCTATTTTGGCCCCAAGTTACAACTAACCTTTGCAGTATTGTACATCTTGTTGACTAGCAATTCTCCTTCGTAGCTCCAGTGGTGCAACAGGACTTACATTTCCTCCCCCCCCATGCACCCCCAAAATCTGCTCCAGAGTGTCCCCTAACTCTATGGATCTGATTTTGTGGGTATATGGGGGCTGAAGGGGAAAAGGAAGCTCCATTGCATGCATGGAAGCCTGTTGCACCAGCAGAGCTGGATACAACCATATCGTTCTATAAATTTTAAAAATACAATACGGAATTACTTAAACTTTCCATCTGGAAAAGGGCATTCATGGTCAATGATCTATTTTTATTTCTGCCCTTGTAGTTTTCCAAGATACCAAAATTACAAAGATATGTCCTTCAAAGTTCTAGTCTATAGGCATTGAATTAGCATTTTCAATTACTTTCCTTCAGTGAAGTCTAGTTTTTATTTATTTAGCTAGGAAGAGAAGGAAAAGCACTTCACAGTCAACTTTTCCTTTTCTTTTCACAGATTGTTTTGCACATGGCAAAGCTAACTTTCATGAGAATGATGTATTAAATGATAAAGCAAAAAAGAAATCCAAATGGAGTTTAAACATTTATGATATATGTTTAAACTGTTGACTACATCTGTTTTAGTTAACAAATTTGTTTTGTGTCACTCTTAATCAGAAGACTTATATTTTTGTTTCTATTATTGATTTTGCAGCCATGCCAGTTAATGCTATTATCTTGGACGGTACATTCAGAAGTTACCCTTCCAGACATTTTAAATAAAAACAGACATCAATTGGGATCTCAGAAATGAAATAAGATGGTTATATAAACTTGAAAAAGCAACCATGTTAGTATATCATGTATTCCTTCTTCAAATGACCTATCCTTTTCCTATCCTTTACTTTGAAAATACAATGATTGGGACAAATGAAGGACAAAGAAAAGCTATTTTTTCTGCAAACAGGAGTGTATAAAATAAATGAACTCAAGGGCAAAACGTTTCACATAAAACCCTCTGGTATACCAATTGACAAAAAGACAAACATAAGCATTGCCATCTTTATTCAGGTCAGTGGGACAACATGATTATGAAAAATGAGTGAGTACTCAATAAGCAGCAAAGGGTGCAGTCCTGCGCACCCAGCATTTGTCTGTGGTCAAATGGGTCTCCATGGGGGTTCGCAGAACCCTCACTTCCCTAGCACTTTTGCATGGGTGAGTTACAGCTATATCTTCCTGTTTTATCATAGCCAAACACAATGGTCCAATCAGGAGCTTTTAATTCTTTCCACAGAATAAGGAGACAGTCCACTCATCCTCAGGCTTATGTGCAGAGGTTGCCTGAGGCAGAGGGGGCTTGGGGGTGGGGTAACCAGGACCAGATTGTTGGGAGCTGCTGATACTGGTGCCTTCAGATCTGTTTGTGGCTTCTTCATGTGGTTGCAGGTTTTATCAGCTGCCTCAGTAATTATATGCTATCAGGCCCTGGATCTGTCTAACCAAGTTGATCATTGGCTACTCCTGGACAGGAAGGACTATAAAACAATCCTTGTGTGAGTTAAACCTTGTCTGAGCAATGAAGTCATCCTAAGCTCTAGTTTGTACATCCTTTGATTTGTCCTTTGGTTTGCTTCTGCCTTCTGGTCTACTCTTCAACCCTGCCTTCTGGTTTAATGATTCCTCCCTTGTCCTCAGCTATGATTCATAGTTTGTTCCTTGACTTTTAACCTCCTGGCTCATCTTGAGCCACTGCCCATGGCTCTGCCATGAACTGACTGCTCGATCATCCTACTCACAATGTCGAAGTGTGCATGCTTGAGAACATAAGAATGGCTGTAGCTCACACAGCATAAACACAGCAGGAACACTAAAGACACCAAGAGCCATGCAAACAAAGAACCATGCTGTAACTGGCTCTCTAGATGCTGAGGAACAGAGTTACAAAAATAACTCAGTAGGACTTTTAAAAAATGATTTAAAAAACATGCCATATAATAAACACTTCTAAAACTTTCTTGAAACTTGTCACATTTGGGGATGAGTGTTTTAAAAAGCTGCTTTTTAAAACAAACAAACAAACAAAAGTTATATCCAAACCTCTCTTGGCTGTATGGAAGTAGTTATAACAATTCTTTGGATCTGGGCAACAATTTTTCAAGATCAAGATCTGTTGAGGTTAACTACTGTTCAAATTCCAGGAATGCTGTTGTTCTGGTCTAGGTTCATTTTTATATTGTCCTACAGGGTTCCTGATATTCCAATTCTGCTGTCTTCAGCAGATTGAATGGCACAGTAAAGCAAGCTAGAATTCTTTATTTTGACAAATCTTTCATAGGAAGCAGGGAAAACCGATGGATTTCCATATTTCCTACAGTTTAAAGCCAGGTGAAAGGCTACAGTGACCTTTCATAATCCATATTTGCTAGACTTTTTACTTCATTTCACTGCCTCCGGTGGACATTTTGTAAAGTTGACCTTTAGTAGCTGTAATCAAAATTAAATTTGTCCCTGGAATATTCATGGTCACATGACATCATATCAAATACAATGTTTTTCAGTGGTTTGTTGTTGTTGTTTTTTTAAAATTGATTGTGCCTCAAATTGTAACACTGAATCTGAATGCTTAAGGAACTCTCCTTGTTTAGGCAGTGTGAGGTGTACTAAACTTGTAACTACATCATTTTCGAAGGATAGTAAATGCTTTCTAATGCTTAAGAATCTTCTTTTCAAACATGAGAATAAGCTCCTCTGAATTCAATAAGGCTTACTTCTCAGTAAGCATAGTTAGGATTGAAAATCTCATATCCCTGCAACTTCATTATTATTTTACAAAATTGTATGCAATCCTCTACAGCACACTGTAAGCCATTTTAACCATTTCACAGCATTTTATAATAGGGCATTGGCAATCTATTTTTCTAAGAAAAATGTGAAAAAGTTTGTATATGCAAGCTCAAAGATGTTCTTATAGAAAGATACCTGAAATATGTCTTGTCGTCTAGTACTTTTGGAAGACTATATACATTAGTCTAAATTTGTTTAAAAACTAGCTATCTACTTGCAAATATTTCACAGTGCATCCTTTTGCACTTGCAAGTATGTCACAGAGCATCCTTTTACCCATCAAAGAAAGTCAGCATGATAGTAGACCAACATGGCTTTTCCCCTTCAACATTAAGCCAGATTGTTATATAGCCCTTATCACCTTCTGATCACTCATGGATTTCACCTTTACCACACCATAACTAATTAATAGTTATTTCTGAAAACCTTGGCACATGTGATTAGCAGAATGGGCCCACAGACTTAGTATGGATCATGCTACACACATTTCCGCACAATATTTTTTTCACTGTGTTCATGGCTAAAATTATATTTTCAGCTTCATTGAGATTTTAAGGTCCACTTGCATTTTTTAAAAGTATTGCACTTACTCAGAGATCTCATATAATTACCTACGCAGTCTACAGTCATTCACATGTTGTAATATCCACATGACTAATTTAACACTTCTAGAATATTGGATAGACATGGTATAAGGTTTCAAATACCTTAGTATATTCCTTGATTGACAGATTTTGTTTAGCTGAAAGAGTTTAACAGGGCTCTGTGAACTTTTTCTCCAGGTATGTGTATTGAGGGAGAAAGGATGATGAGGGACAAGGACTTCGGATATGGATGTTAAATAAACATTTTTTTTTCTTACAACAAATCCTGACGCACTGTTCTCCTCATGTCATGGCCTGTGATGACTTGCTGCCTCCCAAGCATGACCAAATGATTAGTGGGGCTGTGTCTGTATATCTCAACAGTAATGGGGGCTCTCTTTCCATTTGCCTTGAATTGAAGTCTAAGCGCTCCATTGGTTTGTGCATTTACAGTTTGATGAATTCATTATTCTCTATCTTCTTCCCTCCCCACCTCAAGTCAGAGCTTTTGCCAAATAGCTGATGGGTGCTCTTCATATTTTGGATTGCTTTTCATTTTTTCCCTGTTGATAATTATATGTCTTTCATTTCTGCAAAACTGTATGAGTATAAGGTCTTAATCATCTGTTTCAAGCGTGACTTAAATATGCATTTCATAGGTTACAAGGAAGCCAAGCTACTTATAGCCATGCTTATAATCAGGAGTGTTTTTGTGTAGGATCTCTTCAAAGAAAACATGGAATTCATATATAAAATAAAGGATAAAACTCTCTGAGCTAGTAGTGCTCTCACATGAGGGATACTATTGCTGCTAGCTAGGAACAGGCAGATTTGTCAATATTGGTTTCTATTTTTCTAATGTTAAGTTCAGGTCACATCAGTTTGCAATTAGTTTGCAATCTCTTAATATACACATTAGTGTATGTAATATAACATTTTGCTAAGCAATTCCCCCTTATATTATCCATTTTGTGTGTTATTTTCTAATACATGCATTTTTTCACTCTACCCTAGCATATTCATTTTTGAACATATTACTTGTCTGGTCCTAAGTTCAATAAATTGCATCTCCAGATATTCCCACATATGGGACCCTGAAGAGCCATTGCCAAGCAGTGTAGAACAGCTCTCTACAACCTGGTGCCCTCCAGATGTTTTGGTGAGCTCTTATCAGGCTCAGGAGCATAGCCAATGGCCAGGGATAATGGGAGTTGTGGTTAAAAAACACCTGAAAGGTTCGTTTTAGGTTTCTTTGAAATCTGCCCAAACAGCATCTCAAATATATGATTTGGAACTGCAGAAAGGTTTGACAAGAAGCTGGCAAACCACACTACATGGCACAAGGTGCATCCACTTCAATGGTTCCAGATCAGTACTAGTGAGCATGCTGTTGAACTACACAGCCCATCTCTCCTGCCCATTGGCAAAGCTGCCAGGGAATTGTTGCCCAACAACATCTGTAGAGTATTATGTTGACTTCCTATGGTCTAGATAAGGTAAGCAGATTTCAAATCCTCCAAAGTAGGTGAAGGAAAGGAACTTTACAAATTATACCACACAACATGCTTATTTCAAAGACCAAATGCCAACCTACAACAGATACAGATATAAGAGACTTTTCATTTTGCAAGGCAATATTGTTCAGCTCTTCAAGATTAGTTGTATAAATAATCATTAGTGCCTTATTCAGGCTACACTGCGTGTTAACACATATACCCGTATTCCTGCATTCCCTTGTAACTCCCTGAAAATCTCACCTGCAGGGACTGCTTGACTCAGCCACTACTTCTCTTTATCGAAGCTTGAACCAGGAAAGGGTCGCATGCTATCTACTTGAGTTTTTAAAGAGGTATTTTCTGTCCAACTCTGAAAAAGTAAAATGCTAAGAATTATATACAGATTTAATGTGGAAGTATCCATTACCAACAAGATCAAAAAATGGACCAGGTGTTAAGTGTCTGAGGATTATTTTAGCACTTTGATTTTAAAGTATTTGGTTAAATAATTCACTAGAGCACAGTTAATACATAGAGCAAGAAGCATAAAAGTTGCTGCCCCTATGTATTTCAATATACAGTTGACATACTCTATTCTAATTAAATTCCAGTGTGGTGTACTAAACAGTAAATATGTATCCACATTGAGCCAAAACAATGACACATGTTTTGCAAAACCTCCTTTTCTCCTCTATGAATTGTGCACATGCATGCACACATATGCTGACTTGGTGATTATTTGGGTGGATTTATGATCTGTGGTGGATGAACATGTTCACTCATTCAGAATGAGGGCAGCAGTACTGACCTCATTCATATCTGGCAGTGTGACACAATAATGTGTAGGAATTGACTATATGATAATGTGATATAATCACAATTTGCCTACGTAAGGCCTGATTGGTTAGAGATACTTCAGGAATAAATTACTCTTTTATAAGAGAAACAGAAGTAGCTATAAATAGGCAGTGAAGAATATTCATAAAACAGAAAGGGGGCTCTGTTGTTCCCACAACCATCCAGAATGCTTTATTGATAAATCTTTGACACAATCATGTGGGCATGTAATGTGCTTGCCTTTAATTCCAGGAAAGAGTCTCTACCTGAAACCCTGGAGAGCTGCTGCTAGTCATTGTAGCAATGCTGAGTTAGATGAACCAGTTATCTGATTCGGTATAGCAACATGGGCTGGAGTGTATGAGGTTAATGCACAAACTAGAATTTGAAATTACCCTTTCTGTCCATACTATAGGCAAGACCCAACATAGAGAAGAGCACGGTGTTGTATCAGGGTGTCGCTTTTTGTAAATGGCAACCACCACCAGTTCCTGGCTCATGTTCTTTGGTAAACCAAGACTCTAAATCAATCCCCAGAAACTGAACTTTCCTTTCCTAAGAAAGCAATTAACTTCAGGTTGTGTTTACTCTTGCATTCTGCATACTATGAAAAAAGCCTTAGAAACTGGCTATAAATCTCACATGTATTTAAAAAGGATTTCCCATTTCTTAGGAGCCATATTGGAGGCATTTGCCAGTGGAGAAAGGATTTCCATGTGCCTACAACTAGAACATGATGGTTTAATTTACTACACAACTAGAGAGTAGAATGTCTTAATTAAAAAAAAAAGTTGTTGAACTCTAATAGTTTACCTCTGAATAGTTTATCTCTGAATAGTTTATTAGCCTAAAATAATTTATTCAGTGACTAGGTTGCCACCTTTCAAACAGAATATACAAAAGCAGAATACCTCCTCCCCCTCATTAGCTACTTGTAACTCTTAAAGTAGAGAAGTAAAAATACTCAAGATAGCACTGCAAGCAAAACAACAACTTTGTGTCAAGTTAATACCACGCAATCTCTGTAAAATTCAGGCACATAGCTATTATGCAATTTCACATTATCCATTACCACACTAGCCAATGATGGGGTATGGGGGCAGGGAGACATGATGATGTCACGACACAGGGAAGTACACCTGAATGTTTTTTTGAGGGATAAATGCAACATGGGACTGCCATTTTCAAAAACATTACACCCTACAGTATGAAATGGTAAAGTCTAAAATTATATCACCTCATTTTACATAATGCATAAAACAGTTTTTCTATATCAGAGGAGAATCATGAAGTGTGAGGCACTTGTCCTTCTTGTTCCTGTCACATGATCTGTAGTCTCCCTCTCCAGTCTCCATCCTACTAATGACTATATTGAATCACTCACATTCTTTGGAACCATGAATACCAAACACGAGTGAGAACCACCCCAATACTGTATATATGGTCACTTACTTTAGGTTCAAGGATGAAACAATGTTACATTAAGAGCCTTTACTCCCCTCATCAACTCACTTCAACAGGTGATAAATCATTGAAGCCCATTTCATATATTACCAATGTGGCATGGTAATAAAGTTTTCCTTCCTCCTTACAGTTGTTTGTGTTACGGTCTAAGTCTCCCAAAATGTATAATAATGCTTCTTATCTTTTAATGCTTCTAATAATACTGTAATTCTGTATGATTTAGTACTCAGAATGTTCTAGTAGGATTTTTAATCTAGAGATCTAAATGGGTTGTAATGTGTACAGAAGTGTTACAGTGATTAAATGTACAGGACACTTGCCAAAACAGTGATGAGAAGAGGTGATTAATTAATAAATATAGTGTATGCAAAGTGCAGCAAAACTATCATGCAAAAAGAAAAAGGAATAACGTGAATGAATTCCTTACTTCCACTGGGAAATCTGTTTCTCTACAGGGTATGTATCAAGGGGACTTTAAGACTACAACAGGCAATCTTTGGATCATATGACAACTGTATGGCTAAGGTAAACTGTACACAAAAGCTAATTATAGTACCATTTGGGGAAGGCACTACAGAAGACATAAGAATAAAGTTATAGATTACTAGTCAAATAAAAACAAGACAGTTTTTTCTTCAGATAAAGCCTCAGTAAGGTTGCTATCCTAAGCACACTTACAGCCAAATCCTATACCCATTTACTCAGAACTAAGTTCCACAGAGTTCAGTGGAGCTTACTTCTGAGTAGACCTGCCTAAGACTGCTGCATAAGGCTGTTAGTAGGAAGTGCTACCAGACTGTGGTTATTTTGGTGTAGGATTCAATCACATACTAGCAAATTCAGATTGTGTAATTAAACCTGATCTGGTGCTCTTGCACAACAAACCTGCTCTCCCTCCCCTGAAAACAGACTTTTGGGGAAATGGAAAGGAATTATTATTATTATTATTACATAATTATCATTAATAATGATGATGATATAGCGCCCTATACCTGCAGTTCTCAGAGCAGTTCACAGAATAAAATCAGAATATAAAACCACAAAATACACAATCAAAATAAAAACAACAACCCAATAACCCCTCAACAAATTTTAAAGGGGCAGATGAATATTGGAAAGTGTGAAATAACAACGGCTCGACACAACATCCCCACAAACAAATCAAAATGAATGCTTAATATACCACTCGTGCTGTCTAACCTCCCCACAAATGTTGTGCAAACAATTCATGATGAATGCTCAGTGAACAGATCATCTGGAAGTGACCTTATTCCGAACAAACGCACTTGGGACTGAGTAGTCAAATTTATTTTTATGCTCAAAGATGGAACCTTTTAAAAAAAACCTACTGCTCTAGCATCCAAACTTTTATGTTCTTCCTCAACTTTTAATAACATTAAAAACCCGTGGTCTAAATAGTGTACATTTATGGATAGATGTGGTTTACTTTTGCCAGAAATAATAAAAATCTGTGTTTATTTGGATGCTGAAAATTTACCTCTTTATGTAAAACTAGTATGCATATTCAGCAACACACTGTCTGAGCAACCAAAGGATAAAGGAAAACAAAGCCTAACGCAACAGGACAGAACCTTTACATCCCTAGGGAAATGTTCAACTGACATTTTTTCCCACAGCAATGTTGACAAAAAAGATGGAGTGTTCTGATCTTCACATATGATCAAAACATGAAAAAAGGTGAGTCAAGAAACTCATACAACCTTTTTTCTCACTGGGGAATTGAACCTTTTCATATAAGATATTTTTACTTTGAAATGGAAATAACAGTATCTAAAAATGCTGTTTTAAAGAACAGTTCATTCTAGCATAGCTAAACACAGCACAACACATCTACTTATACATTTCAGTATAGTCTGGTTTTTTTTAATCCATGTATTGTTTTCATTCAGAGGTAATAAGTATTGGAACATATTTCAAAATTATATTTTGGACTGATGCGCACATGAGTCTATTAGCAATTCCAGTACAGTATTAGTTTCAGGATGCTATTCTTCATGGGTAAAAATCATTTATTTGAAACAGCATGTTGCTGCACAATCCTAACCCCATCCCAGTGCCAGTTAGATGATGTATAGATACCTCTCTGCCAGTCTATGCTAGTAGAGAGGAATGTCACTAGTGTGAGGTTCCACCATGACAGAAGCTCAGGTTGTGCCCTAAAAGGTGCTAACAAGCAGAACCCCACCCTCGTTAGGTTTTGAGGGGTATGCAGCTTTCAATCTGCTCGATCTAAATTCCAGTAGATCCTTCAAGAGGCATCCCTCTCCCATCTTCTGCAAACCAGTTTGAGATTTGCTAATAAATCCATTATATCCCTCTGTCCACTTAAGTATTGCTATTTGATTTACTGAAGGCTGTCTTCATGTCTTTGTACATTTTGCCATCCCACTGCCATCTAAATTATTATATGTATATATTTAAAACCCTTTTAATGAAAACAGTCACCAGATTTTTTCTTCTTCTTTAAAACACTATCAAGGTGCAGAACAAATGTTAAGAGGAATCTTAAAAAAAAGTGTGGTGTTTTTTTCTGAATGCTTCCAGTAGCAAAGGTTTCCCATTATGGGTGTATTTATGAAATGAGCTCTCTCTTTTCCACTTTCCCCAAGGTTTTATCATACCTGTGCACACACCCCCCCCAATTAAAGTCGGTTGCTCCCCACTTTACATGATTTCTGTTATGTGTGCAGGGGCCCAGAACATAACCCCCACATAAGTGGGGGGATGCTTATATAAGGCCATCAACTTTTGAACTTGCATGATGTTCTTCAAGCATAGGTGTCCAGGTCAAAAATAGAACAGTACTTATATGTCCAGGCAGATGGCTACAAGGCTAGGCATTCTGCTTTTATAAAGGTGGTGAGTAGAGACTATATGAATTAGATCTCAGATTGGTGGAGGGAAGAAACAAAAATCAAGTGTGTGTGTGTGTGCACACGCACGCACGCACGCACACACGCACACAGCTATTCCTGTAACAATAAAAACTCTAAGCATTTCTATGGACAAAATGCTCTGACTTCAACATCTCTAAGCTATAAACATAAAGTGCTGCTGTATGTAGGACTTCAACAGAGCTCAATTCTACCTAGGACATGGACTCATTTTGTGGGAAAGTAACTTAGCTCCTCGCCTCAGATCCTATTTGTAAATTAAAATAATAATGATTTACAGCTCAGGATGACATACTTGGAAAAGAGTGTGATAGAGAAGTAACAAACAAAAAAATATTTAAGAAAAACAAAATCCAATTGGACTTGTAGTAGGCAAAGTTGTGTGAAGAAGAGAATGCAAATTCCTTATTAAAGTTTGCAAATTTAAACAACTACCACCTCTTGAGACTCTGTTAAAATATGAAAAACAGAAGCATTCTCCAGTAGCCTTTAACTCAAAAATTGAGCTGGGGTGTAGGTTTAAGAGTACATGGTGAATTTTCTAATAGAATATTGGCAGCAAGAATAACTATAAGGAATGCCCAAAGGGACTGTAGAGCAGACTTAGTACTGAGACACATCTAGCTTCAGAAGTGACACAACTGAAATGAATTGAAGGTGCTGGATCCACGTGATTCTATAATGGGATGGATGTGAAAACAATAGGAGAGTAGAAAAGGTGAGATACCCCATGATGTTTTACCTCCTGTGAAGAAAAGAGACAAACACTCCATTCTACACCCCGGAAAACTCCACCTTTCACCTGTATGCAGTACTCTCTTCCTTTTCACAACAATATCTTTTTTTAAAATCCCTCTAGAAGCTCACCTTGTATTTGGAAACAAAAATTGCTTCTGGTTAGGTAGCCTGTGAAGCGTGATGAAGACACGGGTGTTAGATGATCGCTGAAAAGGTACTAAATGTTATTGCAAGACATACTTCTGTCACTGATTCAACTACTATGATGCCTGTGCATTTGTAGTGGAAATAAAATTGCAGAGAGATTTAGTTCTCCGCCCTTAAGCAGCCAGTGTTTTGAACTGGGGTTCTCCCCCGCCCCCAAGCTACTTAAATTATTATTATTATTAAATAAAGTAGAATATCCCTTGTATAACTGAATTCATTTTGTGAATATTTGCTTAAATATTGCCTTAAATGTATCTTCAAGACTTCTTAAGAAATGTTTCACCTGCCAAAAAAAATGACATTAAAAGCATGTGCTTGAAAAAGCTTATGATTGTTCATTTATCTAACCAAGGGATACAAACAATACAGCGACAACATTTTGAACTCTAGGATTAACAATGTAGTTCATCTCTACTCCACACATCCCACAAGGAGAAGTTGTTAATTAGATTTGAAATTAAATTAGTAATATGGATAGGAACTTTTTTTATCTTGTATTTTTATGCTGTGAAACACCTTGTGATCTACTAAAGAAGGGGATATACAAAGTTTAACAACAACAGTACTGAGACTGTACTGGAAACTTCAACTAGAAGCATTGAACGTAAACTCCAAACAAAATATGCTGAACTATAATTATTAATCAGTCACAAACATCTCCCCCAGTATGTATTGGTAACACCCAAAGCAAACTATAGAAATTTGCTACCGGACCTGAAAAAGCAGGAATGAATGCAGCATATTTTCAAGGACCACAATGAAATAAGTCTTACTATAGATATACATGCTCCACAGATAATGAAGGGCACCTCTTCAAAACCTACATCCCCATGAATCTAAATCCAATCATATGTTCCCTTTATAATAGCCATCACTTTCCTTTTCTGCATAACTATACATTGAAGCACTGCTGCTGTAAAGGTCACTGGTGAGATTTCAAT
The DNA here is from genome assembly GCF_027172205.1 of Podarcis raffonei. Taxonomy (NCBI): domain Eukaryota; kingdom Metazoa; phylum Chordata; class Lepidosauria; order Squamata; family Lacertidae; genus Podarcis; species Podarcis raffonei. The sequence continues at coordinate 96,688,428 of NC_070604.1, read as the reverse complement.
AAATAGCATGGTATTAGTTACATATATGACTCTCTTTTCCCTTTATGCTACATTCAATTTTGAGTTTCTTTCTATTGGGTCTTCCTTGTTTTTCTTGTAGCTGAATGTCACATTTTCCATTTGCTAGTACTATCATCTATATCCTGCTGTATAAAGAATATTTTTCCTTTCCAACTTAGAATTACGTTGTATTTACACGGAAAGGGATAAATTAACTTATTGGACGATCATCCTGATGCCACAGTTCAGTTCAGTTTTTTGGACTGAAACCACATAAAACTCAAGAAACGCCAATTTTTACCCATTCCTTTGTTGTACAAACACAAAAGTCTTGGTGCCATAGTTTAACACTAAAAGGGTGAGCCTTAGGAAGCCCAAAGCTCCCTCTTTTGCATGGTCACCTCTACTCCTGTGTGGCTAAAATCTTGCTTTGTGTTATATGTGAACCAGGAATCCTGTTGTGTGTGGTTTTTAAAAAAAAAAAATTAAACAAGCAAGATTCATAACTCATAAAATGCACCGTAGTTTAGAATGTTAGAAAGTGTAAATCACAGAAAAGGATATGCACCTTTAGGTACAAATCTCACCTAGCTGAAGCTGTAGTTATTTCTCAAGCTCACACTGGACTCCTGTGACAAAATCACAAACACAATGTTCATGTTTCCATGACTTACGAAACAATATAACTTTAAAAAACCAAGTTTGTCTAAAGATATTTTTCAGCAGTCTACTAGGTTAACAAATGCCCGATTGCCCTCTGCAGTTAAATTTGAATTAAGATACTATTACAAATATGGCAGGTATCTTTATAGCTCTCAGTTGGACTATACAATTTCTGAATTTGCTAGCAAAAACTACAAAACATTGCATCTTGATACTGCAGTTTTCAGAAAATGCAGTAAAATACATTCTTGTGCAATATAGTAAAACTGAAAAACCAATAAATGGCTCTAGTTATTGAGAAATTGGACAAAAATAGCCTATTGTCATTTTTTTCAAGACGGCAAATCAATAGATGATGAAAGGTTTTATTTTTTGTTACCACTGGAGTGTTGACTCTAGCAATAAGTGAGATGTTGATTGGAATTAAGGAGACAAGCAGTTGAGTGATATGCAAAATGGAACTTAATGTTTTCAAAACGGAGAGTTTGAGTGCAAACTTAAAACTGGGTTAATACACATTATCTGTCCCCAGAGAATCCCTGTAGTCCAATGAAAGAGCCTAGGGATTGCCAGCAAAGAATTTGAAGCAGACTCTCAAAACTGCATTTCCCAGGAATCTTTGGGAAAGCCATGACAGTTAAACTGGCATAAAATACAATAGATATGAATTTGCAGAACTATTACTATATCCATAGTGTCAGCATTAAGTTTGGTGCAGCTTCCTTCTTTGACTCCAAAACACAAAACAATCAAGATTAAAACATCAGATACTCAAGCTCAAGAAAGATGCCAAGTAGGGCACTAGCTCCTATAGTCAAGCACAGATGTGTTCAATGGAAAATAAGCCAAAGAGTACTGGTTAAGCCACACATTTCACATGGCGCTTCTGATTCTGCCTGTATAAAAAGACAGGGTTCAAGATTTTCCAAAAAGTGGGTTTCATCCCTCTGGCATCATTGAAAAAGCATGGGACCACTAGCCCTGATCTACTCCAGTCTTGCATAGTTACTTAGAAGCAAATTTCATCGAATTGGATGGAGTTTACGTTTGAATTAAAAAAAAAAGCAAAAGAGAAAAGATACAGATGTTATGCTTATTTTTTAAAAATTGCCCAATCAGCACTCACCTTAGAATTCTAAATTAAGACTGAGCCAAATGGATGAGGCGAGTTTAATATTTTCAGTGTCAAAAGGCACAGTGTCCCTCTATCAGCATTTTTATTTTACCATTCTAATTATTAAACAATTTGATTACAATTTCAAAATACAAATATCTAAAGACTAAATTGATCAAGCTATAAATATACAAATGTTATGTAAATATTAAACACATACTATACAAAACATTCTACATTACTCAATATAATATCACCAAATCAATCATTTTGACCACAGTTCTAAAGCAGGTTACTTAAATTGAGCCTATTTCATATACATCTGAACCTCAATAGTACCACCAACAATTTAAGAAGAGCCCTGCTTGATCAGACCAAAAGCCCATCTAGTCCATTATGCTGTTCCTACAGTAGCCAACCAGATGCAACGGGAAGCCTGCAAGGTAGACATGAGTGTAACAGCATGCTTCCCACTTCTGATTCCCAGCAGCTGGTATTTAGAGGCATACTGCTTCTATCAGAGGTGGCAGAAGATAGTCTTATCCTCCATTAATTTGTTTGATCCTATGTTAAAACCATCCAAGTTGGTGGCTACCACTACAACTTAATTGTTCTCATTCTTTGTAGAGTGACCAAACAAACCAAAAATACAAGTAAACATTTCATTCAATAGCCTTAAATTTGAACTCAGCAACATCACCATGTTCACTATGTGCCAATTACTTATGTTCTAGATTTCTATATCCCATAGATCTGGTATGGGGAACCTTTGGCCCTCCAAAAGTTGCTGAGCTAAAATTTCCATCATCCGTGGCCACTGGCCATGCTGGTTGGGACAGATGAGAGTTACAGTTCAGCAACATCTGAAGGGCCAAAGGTTGCCCACACTAGTCTATGGAATCACTTATGAAGACCTGACTGCAATCTGAATGGGTTTCATTTTCCCTTTGTAATGTCAGTAGTTCACCAATAATCATGACATCATCATGTTCACATCATGAATACAGTACATGAATCACACTCAGGAAAGAGAAATAAGCTCTGAAGAAGAAAAAGAGTTTCTAAAGTGGCAGATAGTAGAAGCAAATGTTGCTAACAACTTAAAAATATGAATAATGATTTCTGGGGAAATATATGGGACTTACACATCCACTAGAAAGCTATTTTTGAAAAGAAAATTGAAATCAGTGTGTTCCCGTTGAGAATAAGACTGTGCAAATGAATAGATGCTTAGTGGAGTACAAAATTAAGTAATAAGCAAGCACAGCCTGTCCCAGAATAGTCTATTCTTGACAGTTGCCTGTTAACATTTCCTGAATCAGATTTCAAAGTGCAAGTATTAGGTTCAATTAGTAGAAAACATCCCCAAATGCTAGGGATCTTGACACTGCAAGGTATTTTTCCCCTAGGAAGGAAGCCCACTATTTGCCAAAAAAGGAGACTTTCCTCTCAAAGCCAGACAAAAATGTATACAGCTGTTTTAAAATCTTATTCAAAACATGTAGAATACAATATGAGTATATTCTAAAAGAACACTGGACAAATAATTTGCTTACAGCAATCTTTTGTCTTGGAGATTCTGCAATTTATCTGCAGCTCTGTAAATAATCTGAAGATATACTGGCCCTTAGCATAAAAAGGATTGATGCCTGCATAATGCTGAGCAAAGGCTTGGAGCCCCAAACCAATTGCTCAGAATCTGAACTAAAATGATTTGAGCATTATCTACAGTTTATGCTTTATATTCAACAAAAATGCAAAGATAATAAAAATTTTTGGTGATGATTTTATTTCAAGTTACAGGTGTGCACAGTATTCCGTCAAATCAAAAAGTGAGCATTTATGTACAATTTATAATATGTAATTCCAGCATGATTTTACAAATATTCTTGTGCTGGGAGAGTGGTAGTTGTGCAGCTGTAGCTAAAACAACTTTTCTGTCCAGAAGCCATGATTACCACACTTAAAATGAATCTGCCAATGCTGAATCAAGTCACATCCTCGTGGTGTGGAATGAGCACATATCTGTCAAACTATTGGGAAGAAAACCTTAAAAGTCTTGATTGGGAAGGGAAACTCGCTATCAGAAGGGAAAAACAGAATACAATGGTGTTGGCATTAGCAATTTTGACCTGGGTAGCATGCCCTGCATCAATTTAAGTGCAGGAGAGGCCACTCACCAACTTTGGAATTACTCAGGAAGTGTTTCAGGGGTCTGAAAAATACATCCCGAACAAGGAGTGGAAATGCCATAGGACTGCACTGTCATAAATAGCTTCTTATGCAACAATTAAGTCCTAAGAGCAGTGCTTTTTTTCAGGGGATATTCAAGGGTACACACTACCGGCACCTCTTTTTGTTGTTGTTTAAAAGTGTGGCACTTACTGTAACAACTTCATGATGATTAATTTTATAATGAATGATTTTAGAGTGTTGTTTGTGTTGTACTTTTGTATTGTTTTATTGTTGTTAGCCGCCCTGAGCCCGGCTTCGGCTGGGGAGGGCGGGATATAAATAAAATTTATTATTATTATGAGTACCGGCACCTTTCTTTTCTTTTCTTTTTTAAGAAAGAAAAAAGCACTGCCTAAAAGGATGGCCTATTATCGGAATGGCTGTCATGGGGCACATGGCATAATAAAAAACGGCTCATATAAAAGAGCAGACCAAGTAACAGGAACACAAATGGTGTGGGCATGTGCACTTCCCACCACCTGTCCCACATCAAAGGAAAAAAGACGCCTACATCAGCCACTGCTGTACTTGCTCACAGATAGGCCTTTGCATCTCTCCTCTGTTCAGAATGGGAGGGTGTCCACTCCTGGCATCCAATAAAATGTAGGCATATTTAAGGGTAGTATCAGTGTAGGGCTGGGGATGCACAGGCCAAAGCAGGAGGTGCAATCAATCTCTTGTGCGTTGTGTATGTCTGAAGGGATATTTACTGAGACATTCTGTGGCACCACAGGAGGTAGTGGCATGAACACTTCAGCACTATTGGCAACTTAATTCATGAATGAAAAAGGTGCATCAACTCCTGCTTAGGTGCATATGCCCTCACACTACACCACCAGTTCAGCCTTCAAAAACAACACTGTGGTTAAGACAGGTAAATGTTTGTTTAGTTTAATATGTACATTCATTTTTCTAACCTAAGTATCCAGTAAAAGTTGCCTATAGTATCATGAAAGACTATAATATTTCAAAATATAAGCAATGAAAACAGCAAACACAGAAGAGAGAAAGAACAGAAGAGGGGTGGAAGAGGCTCTTTCCTTCTTTACCAACTGAACTTCAGATAATAATAATAATAATAAATTTTATTTATATCCCGCCCTCCCCAGCCGAAGCCGGGCTCAGGGCGGCTAACAACAATAAAACAATACAAAAGTATAACACAAACAACACTCTAAAATCATTCATTATAAAATTAATTAAATTCAAGCCACTGGCCACCATTGGGCCAGAGCTCCGCGAAGATTGCCAAGGGAGGGAGTCAGGCTGTGCCCTGGCCAAAGGCCTGGCGGAACAGCTCTGTCTTGCAGGCCCTGCGGAAAGATGTCAAGTCCCGCAGGGCCCTAGTCTCTTGTGACAGAGTGTTCCACCAGGTCGGAGCCACAGCCGAAAAAGCCCTGGCTCTAGTTGAGGCCAGCCTAACTTATCTGTGGCCTGGGACCTTCAAGATGTTTTTATTTGAAGACCGTAAGTTTCTCTGTGGGGCATACCAGGAGAGGCGGTCCCGTAGGTACGAGGGTCCTAGGCCGTATAGGGCTTTAAAGGTTAAAACCAGCACCTTAAACCTGATCCTGTACTCCACTGGGAGCCAGTGCAGTTGATATAGCACCGGATGAATGTGATCTCGCAGCGAAGACCCCGTAAGGAGTCTCGCTGCAGCATTCTGCACCCGCTGGAGATAAAGGAGGTGACATGAAAGGCCTCAAAATCTGTGCAAATTCCAGAACTTTCATGAAAAGCCTGTCTTATTAGGTTGTCTTAGTTCCAACTCAGAAAGGCAAGTAAAAACAAAATATTCTAATTTTGTTTCAGCTTAGAAATAAACCAGATGGGGATATATGTAGGATGAAGTGAGTGAAGGCAGTCTTGAGAAAGTATTATAAAAAAAAGTCACCAGGTACTGCTTCAAGAACCTGCCGATAAGCATCTTAAATCATAGTAAATTACACATTGCATGCCGGTGACTCGGTCATGGGAAATTATGGAGCTACGTGATGTCTCATTTGTTGTGCTGAAAACAAATGTAAATAAATTACTGCAAGATTCTCATTTACATTTAGGAATCCATCCCGATGCATGACATGACTGCTGATTTTATCCCCCTTTTAATGACATTTTGAGAAAAAGTAACATTCACTGAAAGGAAGATTGTCATGATCATAAGAAGTATTTGATTTCTGGTTGGGCAGTCCAAATGAAAAAGAGAAGAACAGAGAGGTCACCTCCCCCTACATGAGTGTATGTTTAGGACAACCTTTCCCAAAGTGCTGTTCTCCAAATGTTTTCCCATCAGCTCCAGCCAGTATTAGGCTGGAGAAGGTGATGTAGGAAATCATGTAGTCTTGTGTCTATTTGCCTGTGCGTGTGCTTGTTCTAGGGTAGAAGGCAGAATGTTAGCTAACATTCATTTAAAATCAAAGAGAAAGGCAAATAATAGAAATTGGTGCAGGTTTTGTAATTTTGTTTTCCCTCTTTACTCTCCATTTTCACCCTAAAACAAATATATTGCTTTTATTGTATCACTCTTCTGCACTTTTAAGATGCCTCTTTAATGTGGTTGAAGACTACACATTATTCACTTTATTTTTATAATCTTACCTTCTTCCTTCTCTTCCTGCAAGAGGTTCAAAACAGTTAACTCTCAAGAAACTCTCAGAAAAAAACCAATCCTGTTCAAGCACTGACCAGCTTCAGACCCACAACACATGCCTTTAGACTCTCATTCGTACCCCTTTGCCAAGAGATGCCAATGACATAGAAAGTTAAAGCACCACAGTTAATCAAACAGGAGGAGTAAGGTGGTCAGATGCCAAGGTAGGACTGGAAGACCTAGGCATATGTAACCTTCAATCCTGGGACAGGAGAGAAAATTTCAAGAGTTTGGTCATCCTGCATGACAGAGTACATCTCACCAAAAAAATCACGAACCTCTTCTGTCCAATTAATCAGGCATGGCAGTCCTGTTCTCCTTTGTATCTGGCTACCCTAGCCATACAAATGAAGACAAAATGCAACAAATGTTTTTAAAAGCCTGTTGTCCCCCTAGACAGAGTAAATACAAAACTGCAAAGAAATGGACTTATTTATAATGTCACTCCCTGTGCTGCCCTAGTAACAATACTATGCATACTAAACAAGCATGCTTTAAAAAGGAAGATGCTGGCTTATAGATAGAAAAGCCAATGCCAAGAAGATCCCGGGGGTTCAATTTCTGACACTGTCGGTCCATATTTGTATGCTCAACAGATACTTCTAAAAATAGTCTAAAGATAAAAGAAAAGTTTTCCAAACGGGGGAATGCTGCAATGTTCTGCATCCCTACATGTGGCAGTGTATTTACATAAGCCTGACTAGGTCAGGAAGTTTTTTTTTAAGGGACAAATAAGCAGGCCATGAAATAATTATTTTTCATTGTGCCCTGCCAAACCTACCCAGCCAAGGGCTAAATTGAGCTGCTATTGTGATTATTTGAACTGTGGAGCCAAAAGTCCTCACTGCAAAGCATCCCAGCTGTCCTAAATTTTATGATGATGGCGAAATTTCATGTTGGTTTGAACCCTGCCAAAAACATTCCACAAAAAAACAGGCAGGCTGGATGCCTGTTTTATCCTGTCCTGTATTAATTAACGATCTACAGCTTTCCTGAGAACTTTAAACTTTAAACAAATCACTTCCGGAAAGATTCACATGCTTGTATGCATATGGATACAGCAAACCAAATTAACATCAAGAGCCCTAACCAAATCTGCAGTTGTTTTTTTCATTCTGTTCCACAGTACACTGAAAGCTTAAAAGCATAGTGGGTAGAACCAACACCAGCTTAATAAAGAAAGAGATTTATTTATTATTTATTTAGTAGAATTTGTATACAGTTTAATTATAAAAGGTTATAAGGTTAAGGCTGCAAGCGTACAACTCCCTTACGTGGGAGAAAGTGCCATTGTCTTATTTCTGAAAAAACAGCATGCAGACTATGCATCCAGCTTGCATATTACTGTATATTGTACCCAATGCACCCAAGAGTGCCTACTGAAAACAACAATGGCATATTAAGAAGAAGAATACACCAGGGTGCAATCCTACATACATTTACCTGGGAGCAAACCCCACTGGACACAGATGGTGATCCATAATTGTCTCAGTATAGAAATATGGTTACTACTTTGGAATGTAGCAAAGATGCCATCTGTGAAAGGAGTTCATATTACAAAAGGTGTAAAGAGAGCCATGCTGTTAAAAATTTATCAAAAGATGGTGTTTGTTTATAAATAACAGTATTGAAACTTTACATTTTAAGGTAATATTCAACCAGATGTTTTGTTCAAAGTAATTTTTACAATTTACTGATGTGATCTTTTCTATCATTGTTAGCATAATATACCCGTCATGAATATATATGTTCTTCTTTGGAAAATAGTTTTTAAATAATAAAATTAATTACAACTGATTTAAAAATATCAGTAGATGAACTACTTGCCAAGGTTAGAAAGCAGGGGTTTACAAGACACGTAATAAAAATTAAGGCTTACAATGTTAGGAGAATGTATCTATTTGCAAGCAGCAGGTTTCATTCCAGGTTTACACAACTTGCAGCCAACCATGCCAAATACAGCCAAGATCCATATATTGTAGCTCCCAGATTCTTGACAACACATGTTATTTGTGATCCCACCAAGCAACAAAAGCACAAAGTTCATCTAACCCCTTAGTAGGCTACTACAAACAGATGACAAAAGCATTTGGTTGGTTGAGACGCATGTTGTGTGTTCTATGGGCTGCATTACTAGATTCCAGGTATATCTTAAATGCCGACATCCACTCTATTATGATTTATCACATGTATATACTGCCTTTTTCCAATGCACCCAAGGTGGCAGACAGTTTAACGCACTATTTTCAGTTTAACAGAAGAGCCAAAATAGTTGATGGCCCTTTTTATGTTGACAAAGAATGCTGCAATGAATGTCTCACCTCTCCCTCTGATATCACCATTTAAAATGCCCTGCTGGATCAAGTGAATGGTCCATCTAGTCTTAGAGCCTGTTCTTATAGTGGCCAAACACAGGAAGCCCACAAGCAGGACACAAATGAAACATCCCTCTTCAAATTTGTGATTTCCAACAACTGGTATGCAAAGGCATACTGCCTCCAACAGTGGAGGTATTACATAGTCGCCATAACTAGTAGCCACCCATAGCTGATAATAGACATACTTCTATGAAGAGCCAATGGGAAGAGACCAATCACTTTTGGAGCAGGAGGAATTCTGATTCAAATCTCAATTCAGCCATGAAATTTACTGGATGACCTTGAGGTGACTCAGCCTAACCTATCCTATAGGATTGTTGCAGGGGAAAGCGGGGAGCTGCATCCTTATATATATGAATGAGTGAGTGAGTGAGTGCGTGAGTAGCAGCTGGTCTCTAGGCTAGCTTCACTATCATTCTGCATCTATATGGGAATGATTTTTAGGTGTTTTAATCATTATAACCTTTATGTGTTTGCTGCCCTGGGCTCCTTTAGCAGGAACGGCAAGATATAAATTCTGATGATTATTTAATTTCTATACTGCTTAATATATTTAAAAGATCTCTAAGTGGTGTACAAAAATCTGCTTGGCAGAAATGACGAGCAGAATCCGAAACCAGGGAAGAGAAGCAGCGCAAGAAGATTGGAAAAAGTTTAAGGACTATTTAAAGAAATATTACAAAATTAATGAGAGTTAGAATGATGTTGGATTGGAAAGTAAATGGTTACTATTAGTAATGGTTAAGACAAGGAGAATAAGGAAGATTAGCTTGAATTTTTATTAAAATAAGGGAAGATTTGCTGAGTAAATGATAAGAACTTGGAATACAGAGAAGGGAGGCATGAGGAAGTCGGGGAAGAAAGGTGTAAGAAACTAAGATATGAAATGGTACATGTTTTTTGTTTTGATTGTGTTTTTTTGTTTGTTTATGTATTTGTTATATGTTTGTGTTGTTATAAAAATCTGTAATAAAAAATTATTAAAAAAAAACAACAAAAATCTGAAGCAACAACAGACAGCTTAAGCAAAACATTACAAAAATACAGTTATACTAATACAAAGTTACTAATATTTAAATCATTATGAGTTCATTTCTTTTCTGACACACCCTCCCTCTCAGCCTCCAGGTTCTCACTCAGGGTCCAAACAAACTTTCAGCTCACCCACAAAAGTCTCACAATGAAAAGAGATCCTGGAAACAGCAAGTATCACCCAAGTCTCTCACTCTAGACTTGCTTTTTATGGACAGGCCCAAATTTAATAATAAATAAATGCTTTTGATTCATCATCTTAGTTCAGTATTGGTGACAAGTCAGCATCCTTTCAAGCTACCTTGCCAAAAAGATCCCTGTCAGCGGTGAAGACAATATTAAAAGAAGCAGGGGAGAGTCTCTAAGGGACCCTTCTCAAGAATGGGCCAAGCATTCTCCACCACCCCTGAGGGCGCCAGTCTTTTAGTGGGTGAAGGACATGCCATGTTGCACACACACAATTACGGTATGTTCTCCACAATTGTGCTCCCCTTTATCTGCTGCCTGAGGCAGCTGTCTCATTTTGCAGAACGGTAGGGACTGCAACATCTTGGTAGTTGAAGGAAAATACAAAAGCAAAAATATTTATGGAAACAAAATTGCTTTTGTTAGCAGAGATAATGTTTTATGACTTTAAATGAATTTTACTCCTCCACCCCAATCAAGGGATACTTTGCTACTAACATAAATGTGAGATGAAATTAATTCCCATAAATGTTCTCTTCTCTACCTTCCTGTCTCAATGGGCATCATGCCCTCTTGTGTTCTGCTGAGGTACTAAAGAAAACCTACCTCATGTGACCACGCCTGGAGAACATTGACCTGTACTGAACTCCACCAACCACCAAAAAAAAAAATCCCCTCATGGTCTACTGTTGGTAACCATTATTTCCCCATGGTTTTCTTTCAGCTACAGACCCACCAAATTTTAAAAGTTCATTTTCATCTAAGCCCTGCTAAAAATCATTACAAAACCAGTGAAATACTATTAGGGGCTAATAAAAGTAGTAGAGATTTAACATATAGTTAGCTCCTAATTAAGAAGCCCATGAACCCTGCAATTTACCAAAAAGAAAAAAGAAAGGAAGGAAAAAGTAAAGAAGGAAAAAGCTTTATCACCAGAAACAAAGAAGGCAGTTCAAGACCTTTTGGATAGATCCATTTTAACTAACTTGTCAAATGAATCTGCAACTCTTTCTGATGGAGAGGGGATACCTCAGCAATTTAGGTACTATTAAAAGCTTACTTTGCATTCAGCTTTGCTGAAATTGTACATTTGATGGTATAACACATACTGTTGTTCAGTTGCTGCAGTCTGATTCAAAGTGCTATAAATATGTTTGCCCTTTCTGCTAAGCCTGCCTGAGGGATTAGCAACCCCCCAAAAGTTCAGTTGAATATTAACTGCATTAACTTTGCAGACTGTAACATACTGTTATACTCAAACAGCCTACGGTGCAGTATGGATGACTTGCTTAATACAAATATTTTCATGCAAAAATGTTTTCCTGTGGCTGGACAAAAAATAAATAAAATTGCTCTGTCAAAAGGGGACGACCTCCCTCACCTGCCTTAGTAAGATCAAATAGATAAATGACTAGACTTTTTTTAAGAAATAAAAACTGAGCAAAAGACTTATCTCAAAAAGGCAGATTAACAACCAGTTTTATGGATCTTTATTGAGAAGCAGATTATATATAATTCCATGAAAATTACTCCCATGTGCATAGGATTACGTATCCCAGTCTCATCAGTTATATAGATATTGTTATAATTATTTCAAACATTCAAAATAACCATTTTAAAGATACAGACAGGAGATACAACTGAAGACCAGTGAAAGGCATCAACAAACAAATCAGATATATGCATCACTCTGGAAATTTGAAAACTTTTGTTTCATTAGCAATGTTGCTAAATTTTATCAAGCATCAGAAATGGGAGCAATTCAGTGTTCAGCATTATGAAAACTAGAGAGAATTGTACAGCATCACCAGGTTTGGAGGCACTTAATTTGTTTATGAGACAAGCCCAAATTCCCTTTGAATTTGGCTTCAAAAACTTCCCCACCCCAATTCAAATTCAGTGGTACCTCGGGTTACATACGCTTCAGGTTACATACACTTCAGGTTACAGACTCTGCTAACCCAGAAATAGTACCTTGGGTTAAGAACTTTGCTTCAGGATGAGAACAGAACTTTTGCTCTGGCGGCGTGGCAGCGGCGGGAAGCCCCATTAGCTAAAGTGGTGCTTCAGGTTAAGAACAGTTTCAGGTTAAATACGGACCTCCGGAATGAATTAAGTACTTAACCTGAGGTACCACTGTATATGCATATGAAGGACAGATAGTCATGGGGCACAAATTAGACCTTACTAAAATGATCTCAGCACAAAGACCCCGGAAATTCTAGCAAGCCAGGGCTTCCCAGCCAATCACAATTCCCAAGGATCTTTGTGTTGGCAATTTCCCTGTTGGTTAAGACTTTTGGTAGCTAATGCAGGTCAGTGGTACATCCCTTTCCTTTGTGTGTACCCCTCCCCTACTCAAAACTGCTTAAAATAAGTATTCAAAGTTATTTCAGAGATGGTTCTCTGAAAAGATGGGGAAAGAACAAGCATATTCAGAATTCAGATGGGTGGGTTTCACTCATCTCTAACTGAACACTTAATTGTTCAACTGTTTATGTTTTTTTAAAAAACAAAAAACCCCTAATACTGTAACATAGGAAAGGCCTTGATATTTCAAACCAAAGACCAGCATTCTGTTCTCACAATGGCTAATCAGATGCCTATGGGAAGCCCATGAGTAGGACATGACTGCAATATGATCCCCAGCAAATGGAATTCAGAGGCCTACTGCCTCTGATCCTCAGTGAATTTGTCTAATCCCCTTTTAAGGCCATATAAGTCTAATGCAGTGGACCCTGGTACTCCAAACAAGACCTCTTCAAGGGGGGATTTGAAACCACAGTATTAAACTAGAAATAATATCTTTCTATAAAAAGTAAGTGTGCCACCTGCCGAATAATTATCATGCCACATAAATGGCTACCACCCACAGACCTGAGGCCTACATTCTTAACTCGTCTGTTACTAAGCTCAGCTTGAGCTCAACTGTATTTCTCAAATACCTATCTTTTATTTTTAAAAAGTTATTAACATCTTACTGAGTTAAAAGATTGACACTATGGCTTCATATAGAAATTCTATCAACATAAAAGTACTACTTACAAAAATACATTTCCATAGGACACCAGTGATAGGGAAACTGTTCTTAAACTACAACACCCATAATTCCTGGCAGCTGGCCATGCTGACTGGAGCTTATGGGAACTAGAGTCCAACAATATCTGACAGTGCTCAGGTTCCCGATTCCTGCTCTCCATAGCAATATTCAACTGGCTGGCTGTAAGTTACAAACCGAGTTTTGCTTCCAGTGTTGCGTGTGGGTGTGTTTTTTGGTCTTTCATTTTTTTATTCATAAATTTATTCCCCACCATTCTAATGTGTCTGCACCACTCAGGTTGACTAACAACAAATTAATTAAGGAAATCAGCAAGTCCAGATAAAAGCAAATATAACTTACTGAGATAAGGGCTCATCACATTAAGATCTTCAATTCAGCACGTCAATTGTGTAGCTGATTTAATGTGTGTGTGTGTGTGTGTGTGCGCGCGCGCGCGCACACACACACACACACACACACACATGGGCCTTAAAAATTCCATAGCAAAAAAGGGATGAATTTGTTTAACTTTATTTATTTAAAATAAAATAACTTTATTTATTTAAAAGATTTATATCACAACTACCACCACTACTACAAATTATTGCGCAGCTCTCAGCATAAAGTCCAAAGAAGGTCACAACAATTCAAAATATATCATTAAAGCCAGTTTCAAACAAATTACAATCAAAATAATATGATTGGTCCTAAAAATATAAAGAGGTCTTCAGTATACAAGAAAACATGTGTAATGAAAATATGCAAGGAAGCATAATTTAGGGCTTTAAACACTAGATGGAACATCTTAAATTGAGCTCAGAAATGAACTGACAGACATTTCACAAAGCAAATCTACCAAGGTAAAATGAACTGTGCTTCAACCACAGGTGGACCATGGAGAAGAATCTCTCCAGCAGATCTGAAGGAATCGACGGGATGATATTAGTGGAAAACAGCCTCAAAGGATACCAACAAGAGCAGAAAAGTAGCAGGAATGTAACTTAATCCTCTTCCCATCCTGCAGTTCGTTTTTCAAACATTGTTATATAACAACAACAACAACAATTTATTATTTATACCCCGCCCATCTGGCTGAGTTTCCCCAGCTACTCTGGGTGGCTCCCAATCAAGTGTTAAAAATAATACAGCATTAAATATTAAAAACTTCCCTAAACAGGGCTGCCTTCAGATGTCTTTTAAAGATAAGATAGCTGCTTATTTCCTTCACATCTGAAGGGAGGGCGCCACTACCAAGAAGACCCTCTGTCTGGTTCCCTGTAACCTCACTTCTTGCAATGAGGGAACCACCAGAAGGCCCTTGGCGCTGGATCTCAGTGGCCCACAATGGCTGCCCGCACCCCCAAAAAGATGTGTGGACTCTATTTCTTTTCCCCTATGAGGAGAAATGTAGCTTGCTGGATCAAGCAGGAGGAGAGTGGGTTAAGAATGTTCAGTGACATTCCATTCAAGCCTCTCATAGCTGATTTTTTTAAAAAAAAAAATTCAGGAGAACATTGATGCATCTACTGTGAAACATCTAATGTAGCCCTCAATTGTAAATGGACCCCCAAACTCAGAGAATTATTTTCACATGGGATTCATTTAAATTGCATACATATGAACCACTGTGCGTTTTGTGATGTCAGGAGTACTAGCCTCTTGGTAAACCTTAAAAAGCATTTCTGGAAATGTGTAACTATTGTGTTGTCCATTCTCACAACTAGTCCTGATCTAAATGAAACAGGTCTGCACATGTGCTTCATTTCACAACCAAACCAAATTTCTCAATATATGTCTGCTTTTAGGGAAGAGGTTGATGGTGGCATACTCAAAACTTAGTCCAGCATAAAAAGTAAGCACTCCCCATTCCACCCCTGTTCTTTGCTCTTTCAGGTCCAAAAAGACCCATACGTCAGCAATCAAGTGACATTTGGACATGCCTAAAATGGTTGCCGCCAGTACACGGATGCATATACATACACAGAGAGAGAGAGACACCAACTGTGGATATGAGTTAATGCATATGAGGAAGTGGGCTCTTAACTATATTTTTTGACAAGCTTTTGAAATATGAATTTTATCTTTTAAACTAATCAGTATGTGTTGATGTCTTTAATTATGTGTTTTGCTGATGTTATTCTAATCTGTTGTGTACCACCAGGGCTTTTGTTCAGTCGGAACTCGCTGGAACTCAGTTACAGCACCTCTCAGGTGGGTGCCATTGCCATTATAAGAGAACAAGGGAGGCGTTCATGGTGAGTTCCGGCACTTCTTTTTCTAGAAAAATAGCACTGTGTACCAACCTTGATATTTTTTAAATGAAAGTGTGGATTATAAATAAATAAATAATAAATAACCTATGAAAGCATGTTATGCTTAAGGGGCTGCATGACTCTTGGCTGGTTTTGCTGCAACATATTAATATAGCTGCCCTTCTGGAAAATGTTTTGCAAGCAACCGTTGCATTGCAAGCTTTGCAGAGTTATATTAGAAGTACTTTTCATACTATTTCAGTTCTAGTTATTTACACAACAACATTGATTACAGGAAACTCTGTGGTATATAGAAGGCTCTGCATTGCCATTTGCTTGAAAGCTAAGTTCATCCCAAGATTACTCTGTTTTTCAAACTACAATATCAGATTCAAATGAGCTAAGCATCTATAAACCACATGTTTTAATTAATGGTTAAAACTCAGCTAGTTATGGAACAAAGGGCTAACCAAGGACCAGCAGAATACACAAATACAAACACACAACACACTTTTACAATGTTTTCTTAGCAGAATGGAACCTTATGAAAGTACTACCAAGTAGAGACATCCCAAAAGGCAATTTTATTTCTCACATTCCTAGAAATGATTCGTCTTTCATAATTTAAAAGTAATATCAAACCACTGGTACTCGTAGTTAAAGTTGCATTCTCTTGATAACTCAGTGAAAGGAATTAATTCATTTGGTACCTTAAAGACTTTTGGCTATGACTTACCTGCATAAATAGAAAGAACTAATTTACTAAAGAAATGCCCATGGGCAAACATGTTCTGGCTAATGAAGTGTTCAGCTTTTGCATGATTAACCAGCTGGTGGGGGTGGTGAAAAATCACAGGGCATAAAATAATAAGAAAAAAATGATTATTAGTTCCCTTTTAAAACTGTTCCATGAAAAATGTACTTATTTCAATTCACTGCTTGGAAAATTAATGTTCAGAAATAAAGATTCAAATAACTTACCAGGGGAGAAAAACTGAGACCATGTCAAGCAATCACTCTTTGCTGAATCACATCAGGTGGCTCAGGTGAAAGGAAAAGACAGCAGCCAGCTCTAGAGCAACCAGTTTACCTACATAACAGGTACTGCCACTTGTCATAAAGTGAAATTTCTAATACTGAATATTGCAAAATGCATTATGTAATTTTAAAACTATGACTGGGCTTTGTGTCAGTTTAATTTTCTCAATGGTTCTCTGTGTCCAAGTACAACATTTGGCTTTGGTAAAAATATATGAACTGACAAAATTAGAAACAAGGTGCTGGCACATTTAATAACAAAAGTGGCTATTGTACAAATTTAGGCCAATTTGATCTATGATGCATTTTCTTGAAGGTGGTTTTCCTGTTCATTAAACATGGCATTTAGCTCATGATCAAATTCTCAAACGTTTTTCAGCCCTGTAAGGTGAAAATAATCCACACATGCACTAAAGAAATCCCCCCAGGTTATAGTCTTGAAGGAGACTTAAAATAATGGACAAGCTTTGACTGACTTTCTGCACAAAATGGAAAATCTGTGTTCTAACTATCTGGTTTATCAGAGGTCAATGAGGTGATACTGCTTAAAGGCAACCCGGTTTTGTACTTCATTCATCCACTGTGGTTACACAAGCATGTAATTTAACAGAGAAAATGAGTGGTTACCCTTGCTCTTTCTGACATGTCATCTCTTGAAATTAATGCATTTATGCTGTATTAATTATGAAGGTGCACAATTTTAAGAGGAAAAATAAATGTCTGTTTCAGGTGCCCATAACACTTTAAGTAGCTAATAATGGACATTCTTTTTTCAGCTATTGCTACTTGCAACATATAGTGGTGTTTACTTTTCACTTTAGCTCTGCTGTAAAAACATCCCATCTGTTGAAAAAAAGCCAAACTGCTCAAAAGAAGTAAGAATAGTTTTCTGTATATCTGACAAAGGAGTTTGCTATTTTACCAATATTCATGTTTGACTTGGCATTCATGGTGAATGGGATGTACATTTATAAACAAAAAAGGTCAGCTTAAGAAGACACTTAATAACCACTCTTTGCTCTCAGCACTCTCACCTGTAGGTATGTACATTGCCTTTCTGGACTCAAGCATATGAAGAAATATTTATAGCATGTACTTTGTCTCAAGCATTCCAATAACTTTTTGGGATTGCATAAAATATATTTCAAATGATATTACAAATGCCGAAGTAAGCACAAAGCAATCAGGTACGTGCTCTTTCACCTGAAGACATGCCCATTAATTTTAATTAATATCTTCGCACCTTAGCTATGTCTTCTGAAAATCTTTGCTAAGATAATTTGTAGGTCCTCCTACATTATGCCAAGCCTTGCAAACCCATAAAAAATAGCTCCACAAATATATATGTTTGCCCTAATTTAAGCAAGGCCTTCCCAGATGGAAAAAGTTCAGAAACCGAAGAAAGAAGGGGGAAAATATTGCATATTGCAACCCTGGCTGATTTACAGTTCCTCTTCTTTGGATCCCATTTTAACTGAGATCCCAGAAACCAAATCTGAGTCATTTGATCTATTACTATACCATGCCTTCCAAAGTAATGCCACTGAAATCTAGCACAAAACCCATAGTGTCCAAAGTAAAATTTTGCTTCTGGAAAAAAACTTCTGCTGTATTCAGCAGAAGTTTCTAAAGTCCTCCCCCTCCCTCCAGGGTGTTGGGAGAGGGGTAGCACCTCTGGTGAGGGACAAGTCATGCTCCTTCTTGGGTAGTTTGTCCACCTTTGGTCCTCATCCTGCACTCAGCTCACACCTGTGGCTCCTAGAAGCTGTCAGCATGCAACAGCTGGCACACCCTAGGAAACAGCTTCAACTGGCTGGCTAAACCAGGTGAAGGTACCTGATGAGTCTCAAACCCTCAGTGAGTTAGGGACATCCCCTGCATGTGAAGACAGGCTCTGGTGGATTGAGCAGATGACCAATAGTGGGTCTAATGGTCAAGAAGGCAGTTACTGCACGTGCTGTAGAGGGGAAGTGAGGGGCAGATGGGGCTCATCCAGCTGGGAAGGTAGCCCATCCAGCAGAAGGAAAAGTCTGATTCTAAAGGCTTTGTGAATAAATCCCAAGGAAAAAATTTGTACCCACTGCCTCCAAGGGCATCTTCAGGAGAAGAAAGGCTAAGCAATAAACTCTACACAAATCTAGAGTGGAGTTCCTAAGACGGCTGGATGGTTTCTTGTACACCTCCTTCTGGCAACTCCTACAGCCAAGCTGGTACCAAATGTCTTCTTTTCCTTTGTTTTCCTTTCCTTTGGTCTACATCAGCGAAGCTGAGAGGGGGGGTGTTTTCATCTGAGGAACCCAGGACCTCCAAACACACTGTCCAGGCTTGTGCCCCAGAGAGATCACTTTGGTGCTACTAACTCAGTAAAAACAACATGGGAGGCATCACCTGAGCTCTGCAAGTGCAGCTTTCTCCCAATTGAAGTGCAGAGTGTTTGAGGACCGGGACATTCACAGGGAAACCAAAATGCTATTGTACTACCAACCTTACTGTATGTTTGTGAAACATGGACCACTTATAAACACCACCTCCAACTCCTTGAAAAATTCCATCAACGTAGTCTCCGGAAAATTCTACACATCACTTGGGAACCCAGGTGACCTAATGCCAGTGTACTGGAAGAAGCATAGATCACCAGTGTCGAAGCAATGATTCTTCAACATCAACTTCGTTGGACTGGTCATGTTGTTCAGATGCCAGATTATCATCTTCCAAAGCAACTACTCTATTCTGAACTTAAAAATGGAAAGTGTAATGCTGGTGGTCAACAAAAGATATTTAAAGACTCACCTAAGGCAAATCTTTAAAAATGTAGTATAAACACCAGCAATTGGGAAACACTGGCCTGCGAGCACTCCAATTGGAGAACAGCCTTTACCCAAGGTATCATGGACTTTGAAGATGCTCAAACTCAGGATGAAAGGGACCTGGAAACCTATGCCCACACCGTGGAAGTATGTTTGGATCCAGAATTGGCCTCTACAGTCATTTACAGTCTCAATGTTAAGACCATGTTCATGGAAGACAATCTTACTCGGCTACAAGTGATTGCCAAAGAATATATGGTTTGTTTGTTTGTTTGTTTGTTTGTTTGTTTGTTTAAAATTAGACATGTAAAATGCTCACAGCACATGCAGGTTATCTTAAAAGGGTTTGGGAGTAGTTCTCCTTCCCCCACCCCAGTAAACTCATTGTGTCCATCAACTGAATAAGCTGAAAAGAACTGAAATGCCCTCTCACCCCACTCTAGAGGTGATAACAGAGTCCTTCTAAAATTGCAGACACATACTGTGACTGAGTGGCGGTGTTTGTAAACAACTATGGAAATATTTCTAATTATAATTCTTCAATGCTAAAATTAGAAGGTCAGTCAGTTAACTGTAAAGAGAGAGCGAGAAAGAGAAACGGAACCTTCCAAAAGGTTTAACTACATGAGAGAAGCCAACAATGATTAACCTAGTAGTAATTCTGAGATGTGAGCTGCCTGCCTTCAGAATTTCAACTCTGATATCATAATGCTTTGGACTTTCTAGAAATATTGTTTTTAATCGAAAAACAAAAAAACTACTACCAGCAACAAAACATGACTGTTTATTGCTGTTTTAGATATCCATGATAGAACAGAATGCTTTAATAAATATATTAAAATTGTATTTATTACTTTAGTTGGGTGGATCCATCATATTACTTGGCACAAGGCAGTTTAATATATTCATATATGCTTAGTTCAGTTCCTAAATATTCATTTTATTGATATTTCATTAAAGAAAAACAATAGTTTACTTAAAGTCAAAACCATAAACAACAACAATATCCTGACAAATAATAGAAAACATTAATATATTAAAACAGGAGCAAGCAGCATCCTAATGCAGCTGGCCTAAATTTTTAATGGTCCCCCCCCCCGAGTATTTCTTATGCAGAAAGGGGCTGTCCTCTTGTTTATTTTGCCACCTTTCAGGACTACCCCTCCAAAGTGGTTCACATCACATTAAAACACCAAAAATTACCAGCAAAATATTATAATGTGTTTGAGCAGCAGCTCAAAACAGACCTAAGTTCATTTAAGTAGCAACCAGAATAAAATTTTAAAGTCCTCAAGAATCTCCTAAAACCCAACTCGGGAAGCAAATACTAAAGTTGGCAGTTATAACACAAACTCCATCTACTCATCCCTTGCACTTCAATGAGAATACAACAAAGGGAAGAGATTTGTTTGTGTCAGTTCAGGATACGGTTCATCTCTCCTGAGTTCAGTCCATTTTGCCCTCAGAAGCAATGACTATGCATGGTGCTAATTGTATTAGAAAGAGACCTGGGGAAAGCAAGACTTTGAAGATACTAAACTTCTAAAAAGATTATCTTTTTATTCAGTTAAAAAGTACAGTAAGCATAAGACACGATACAAAATATATTCCTTTTTTAGTAATCCCATTTGTTCCAAATAAGCATGACAATTGCTAATCTCCACCAGCTTACCTATTTGGGCCTGTATTTAGGAAATTAGGATATCAGCAACCAAGTTCAATAGAGCCTTTTACTTGGAATGAAAATAGCTTTTTAAAAAAATGCTTAAAATGCTCAGCTATGAAAGGATTCTAAATTGAATTTTAATTCAAAGTAATTAAATGTTTATAAACAAAATATGTAGATTTGGTACATATTAAACCTTCTCCATTGCACCTCATTTCTACAGTGCAGTCTCACCAATAAGGCATCTCTTTATCATGCTTGCTAATCAGCGACATACTCTGGTTAAGTGGGAATTTGGGTGCCTTTAAATGTTTCCCCAGCCAGGTAGAAGCCACTTTTCCACAAGGAATTCCCATGCAACTAGGAGACCATCTAAGTGTTTCAGCCATATGGGAAGTTCCAGCCGCATGGGTTCCCGCCCCCCTGCTCCATGGAGGTGGTGCTGTGCAGGATGCAGATTCTCTGGTAAAGACCCACATAAATGTGGGTCACTTAAAGTTATCTCAAGCAAGCAATAGCTGGCCACACATTAGGCCTGTTGCACTAGGCCAGTCACCCACCTAGTCCAGCATCCTGCTCTCACACTGGCCAACCAGATGCCTGTGGGAAGCCCATAAGTAGGGCCTGATTGCAACAACACTCCTGCAGTTTCCAGAAACTGTTATTCAGAAGCATACTGCCTCCAGTAGTGGAACCAGGACCCAGCCATCAGGGTTAGTAGCCAATGATACCCTTAACTTCCACGAATTTGTCTAATCCTCTTTTAAAGCAATCCAAGTTGGTGGCCATCACTGCGTCTTGTGGGAGCGAATTCTGCAGTTTATCTGCTGTGTGGTAAGTAGTCATACAGATGGATGAGTTTCTAAAGCAAAGGCTAACAGCCTGCAGCTCACATGCGACTGTCAGTCCAGTTTCATGCAAGTGGCAAGGAGAGAGAAAAGGGGGTGACAGAAAGAGAGAAATTGGGTGTCCTGCCCACTTTTGGCTCTGACCCTACCCACTTCCAGCATGTGACTGCTGAAAGATGATTCCTGAGAGAACAGGTTTCCCCGCCACTCATCTAAAGGCACCTTTATTACCATTGGTGCCAACAAATGCAATGCTTAGCAGCAGCAATGGCTGGCAGGGAAAGGGCAAGGGGAATTTACACTCTAGAAATGAGAGGCTGGGTGACAGCAATCTTCCACCTCACCACTTAACACCGAAGAACGGTAGTTGGTCCACAAAAGTGTAGTACAATTTACTAATTAGGAGTATCTGAAGTAAACTTTATTGCAACGAGAGGTGTCTCCTGAATTTCTGTAACCATTTAAAGGCATTGAGTTTCTTCAGTGCTAGGAATGGAGCTGGGATGGTTTCAGCATAAAGGCCATGTGAAAAGAGACTGTGGCACTTGGCCAGGTTGCCCAGCTGTTTTCTAAATATGATGACAGGTGCCCATTTTTTCCATTTGCTCGTGGAACGCAATATGTCTTCAAACAACATTTTTGCCAAGTAGGCCGATGCAGTTACATTTCAAAGATCCAGCAGGCTAAAATATATACTGCAAATTGTTTTGTTTGACAGATACTTTGGTAGCTTCCCCTTTAAAAATCAATTCCAGCCCCACTTTATTTCAAACAACAAATTGTAAAGATAATAGGAATGCATTCTAAATTAAAGTAAATCAGACGGGTTTCAAATGTGCAGAATTCCTTCACAGAAATAACTTCTCTTTAAGTTGTAGCATGCAGCCATGTGTAAACTGTTGTATGTGATCACACAATCATGTTTTTGCTTCCATATGTACAGTGGACTATGAAGCTGCATCCAATCTTTGTTTCCAAAGCATGCAATATGTCATAACTGTTATATTCATTGAATATGAAGCAGTTCACTAAAGAAGGGCTGTGTATCCCTAAATGTGAAAAAACATTTGTTTACCCTGGGACAATGGGTTGTATGCAAGTTCTTCTCAGAGTAAACCCAAGTTAACCATGTCTATTGTATTAAGTTCAATAATTCTACTCTATGTATGACTAACACTAGATAACAGCCCAAAATATTTTATAGTTTCCTTTGAAACATGCCATGTTTTTTTCAATATGGAATTCTCCAAAACAGATAGCAAAGGAAACAAACTTTACCCTTCCATTTGTCAACAGGTAGATAGAGGTAGATAGAGTCTTTAAAATATTTTATGGCACAGCAGCATACAGCAACAATGTCTCAAACTTTCCATTTGTTTCATGCATAAAGGTGTATTTGGCCGATAGTCAGAGGCCATTATTTCTGAAGGTCTCCCATTTGTGGAAAAATATAAAATGCTGAGAACCTGTCCAAAATGTAAGACTATCTCTGTTGGATCATAAGTATCATCCTGTTTCCCACAGAAATGCCCCCAGAAAGCCTGCAAGGTGGTATGAATGTTAATAATACGTCACTCCTGCTATTGTTTCCCAGCAACTGGTATTCAGAGGCCTGGTGGCTCTGAACTTAAGAGGAAAACATATAGCCACTCAGAGGCTTCTATTCCATGAATTTGTCTAATCCTCCTTTAACACTATTTAAGCTGGTGGCAAGATATTACCATATTCTGTGACAGCAAATTTCATAATTTAATCTATCCTACGTGGGAAAAGGTATTTCCTTTTGTTGATTACAGTATAAATCTCCCACCATCCAGCTTCATTAGCTGTCCAGCTAACAATCATAAGGAGGCACAAGGAGATGCAACATTAGTAAGATTGAGGCAGGGGAGCATTAATGTCTCTGTATGTCACTGAATGGCTGCTTCATGCACATGCATGAGTTCAGGCAGAAGAAACAGTGGGCCAAAGCAGAAAACATCTGTATCAGAACTAGGAAATTGGGGAAAAACTAGAAAAAAATATGCTGAAAGAAAAAACTTCATATTATGCAAAAGCAGACAAGTTTATTATGAATGAACAAATATGCAGCAGCCATCTTAGACTAAATATTACATTGCTAATGAATGGTGTCCTTTGTTCTCCTAATGGAATTTTATTCATGTGGTAGGCAGCACAGTGTGACATAAGAGCAATGGAGAATACAGCTTGGTCAAAAAGAGTATGATCCCTCTCGTAATGGCCTTGGCAGGCACTATAGGCATAAATAATCTAGCAGTAAGCTTATGCTTAACACTACTTCAGAGACTAGTATTTCTGGGAAAGGACAAGCCACAAAAATGCTAACTGTGAAATGAAAGAAGACAGACAACTGTATATGGGCTATGCATACTGTTCACTTTGCTTGTTTCTCACTAGTTAAGGGGTACTTTAATACACTATTAATTATGCATTCTGAGACCTTTGTTTTAATAAGTATAGAAACAAGGAACACCAATAGTAGCAAGATTAATCCCAAAAGTAAACAGCAAAATTTATGTAAGTAGTTGGGAACTCATCAAATGATGTGATTAAAAAACTAAATAATGAGCAACTCAGTACAAATTGAGGACAGAAATGTAAAATGAAGTCTATATGCATCCATCATTACAGTGTTTTAGGTAGGCCTTAAAAACCCATTTATTTAGAACTGTATTTTAAAAAAGGTATCATGCTGCTGGTTTGATTTGGTACCAAAACATTTTTGAACTATTTTCATCGATAATCACAACCCAGCAAAATAACACAATTGTTTATCAATACTGTTTTTAATAGATATATTATTTTAGTTCATTTGTTGTATTATGGGTTTTTATGGTTAAATTTGAGTGCTGATTGTATTATAGGCATTCTATATGTTGGAAGCCACCTTATAAAGTTTGGCCCTAAAAAAAACAGCCTAAACATCTTAAATAAACAATTCAAATGCATCAGTATAGGTTCTTGTAGTTAGAAGCAGTAATGAAGATGTTCAAGTGATTGAAACACCTACAGCCAGATTTTTATGAAAAAGCGGAGACATTGTGGGGAGATATATGAGCCATTCTTGCACTGGAAGCATAGGCTTCATTTTCAAATAATATCTGAGGGTGTGTAAAGAATGTCACTCATAACAATTCACCCTCCCTACACTGTTCTCTCCTTGTAAAATTGTGGAGCAGCTCTAAGGAACTACAAAAAAACAACTTTGTAGGATGCTTCCATCAATGAACTGAAAGCAAACAA
Source organism: Podarcis raffonei (assembly GCF_027172205.1). Taxonomy (NCBI): domain Eukaryota; kingdom Metazoa; phylum Chordata; class Lepidosauria; order Squamata; family Lacertidae; genus Podarcis; species Podarcis raffonei. The sequence continues at coordinate 96,663,255 of NC_070604.1, read as the reverse complement.
GCTACTCTCAAATAATGCAGCAGGTGCTTCATACAGCATTTCACTAGCTGTGTACTAACCAGCCAAGTGAAAGTGCTACAGAAACTGCAAATTTAGGCATGAATGCTCCAGGCCATTAGCAGGTGCTTTGAGCAGTCATCCAAATCAAAGCAAGACAGTGGAAAAAGCCAAAGATTGGTTAACGGGGCCTGCAAAAAGCATAAACTCCAATGAGGGCACATAAAATGTTTTGCTGTAGAAACAGTCTGACAAGAGGAAGGGAGGGGGAGAATAAAGAGGAGAGAACCTATTGCTGCGTAATAATTTCGATGAGGGTTTTGCTGTTTTGTACATAGGCCCCAAGATGCAAGTGTTGGCTAAGAAGCTGAGATCAGCACTTATATGTCCTCAGGTGGTTAGAGACAAGATAGAAAAGAACTTCTGGCACTTGGGGAAGAATACTGGGGCCATTTGATAACGCTCTGCTTGAGCATATGAGGGTTTCCCCTATGGGTATTGTCCTGAAGAAAGCTCCAGGCAAGTTCAAGCTGATTCATCACTTGTCACAACCAGAAGGTGAGACAGTTAATGATTACATCGACTCCAGAGTTCCTTCCTGCAGTAATTTAAAAGGCACTGGATCTCAGGAAGAAACGACAGACAGGGATCTAATGCACATTTCAAGCTTCCATTGTTTTCTCTTAAAATTTACTAGCAAAGTTTTATTAAAATTTATTCTGAGGGCCCCACAGTCATAGGATCATAGGATTGTAGAGTTGGAAAGCACCCCAAGGGTCATATAGTCCAACCCCCTACGATGCAGGAATCTCAACTAAAGCATGCATGAGAGATGGCCATCCAACCTCTGCTTAAAAACCTCCAATGAAGGAAGGTCCACCACCTTCTGAGGGACTTCATTCCACTTTCAAACAGCTGTTACCATCATAAAGTTTTTCCTGATGTTTAGCTAGAATCTTCTTGAACCCACTGGTTTGGGTCCTGCCCTCCAGAGCAGGAGAAAACAAGCTTGCTCCATCTTCCATGTGACAGCCCTTTAGATATTTGATGATGGTCATTCAGCTTCCTTCCCAGAGTCTTATATTCCCTTGCTATATAGAATCATAGAATTGTAGAGCTGGAAGAGACCCTGAGGATCATCTAGTCCAACCCCCTGCAATGCAGGAATATGCAGCTGTCTCATATGAGGATTGAACCTGCAACTTTGGCATTACCAGCACCATGCTCTAGCCAACTGACCTATCCAGACCCCTCAGATCAAAGGGGGATCATTTGTACCCACATGAATCAGAAGGAAAGGGTTGTGGTCAATTGGCTTCATTACATTTTTTTTAAGTCGCAAAACTAGCAAGAGAGTTCACATATTTTTCAAGTGGAAAATAAAATCCTTAATAACATTTGGTCAATTTCTGTAGATAAGACTGAAGCCACTCCCCCCCCCCCACATGTTCTTGCACTCTGCTTTCCATTCATTCCAACCAGCATGCTCAATAGTCAGAGATAAGACTTGTATCTCAACAACATCTGGAGACCCACATGTCCCCATCTCAGCTAACCTCAAAGAAAGGGACATACCTCAGTCCAGGGCTTTGCTATACATTAAATCCTCTTCATTCATTTCAAGAGCAAAAGCCAACTTCTTTACTGTGTTCTCTCTCTTCATTGAAACTAATGGAGAAACCTGCTTGTGATAGGTATTCTTGTGTGCAAGGGAAAGCATGAGTGCCTATACTGTAAGAGTCTGAATCTGGGAGACACACAAGATAATACAGTGTTCCTGGGTAGAAAGAGAGCAGAAGAGAAATGCATGCAATGTCTGCCGCTCTATTGTGGGTTAATGTTTTATTTTAACCTTCCTGATTACTTGTTTGGAGGGTGGGGTATAAATCTTAATAAATGGAGATATAATAAATCTATATCTCAACAGCTATAAGCTGTTTACGTAATTTCTGGAAACTCTGGTCAGGCCTTAGCCAACAGAATGGTCCAGACACAAAATGCAATTTTATTCCTAAAGGCAAAGTAAGCTGGTCTGGCCTTATACACAGCCTGAACGAGCAAACACCTGTGAAATATATATGTAAGCCACTCTGACTCCTTGAAGAAGAGCAGGATATAAGAACTTGATCCTATACATGGTCTTCTCAGCAGCAAGTGTCATTGTATTCAATGGGGTTTGTTGATTTGTTTGATAGGGTACACAACTGCAGCCTAAATTAAATATATAGAGGGGTAGAATTCAGGGCAGACCCAGCACACCTAATTATTTTAAAGGCTGAGTCCAGCTATCTAGTGTTACTGGTGTCCACACACACACATTTATGGATGTTTGGCCACTGCAGTTAACAGTGAATGATGGCTCACAAGTACCATGACTTTCTGTCATCTGTGTGGGCTACCTAATCTTTTAGCCAGAATTCCATCCCTGCCTCCTATCAAGGTCAGTATTAAGCAATACTTTTAATTCACCTGACTGGAATATTTCCTTCAGGGAATTGGTAGCACAAGCAATAATTTAGAATAGTATTTGAATTAAGAAATGCATTAGGTCTTAGTAAATATACTCAAATAAGTCTAAAAGAAAAGGATAATGTTCTAGCAGTCACCAAAACAACATCCAGTTGCTTTTTTAAAAATTAACAAAGGAGTCATTTGTTCTACTAATGCTCCCCTTCAACAGATTTTGGAACACATTGCTCTGTGCAGCAAGCCCCTCATGAGAACAGTTGGCACCGCCAAAAGAGGTTTATAGGCAAAAATAAACAGGTGGCATTCTGGTGCTTACTCCCACCCCCACCCAGTCTTGGACCACAAGCGAGGTAACGCAGTTAGAACAAGGTCGAGTCATAATTATTACTCCCCCCCACCCTTGCAGCAAATACAGTACCCAAAAGACAAAGAAGCACAAATAGTCATGGGTGTGTGTGCATTGTACAACATGCAAATGAAGAAGATTAAAAATGCAAACATGATATGGAACCATTGCTTTTGATTTTTGTGTTTTGCTTTTCTTTATCCTGTCTTGGCTGTGAGTCACAAAGACCTGTTCCCTGCCTTGCAGGCCTTTTCCATCTGGCCTGGGAAGGCAATGCACGGACTGACTCCAGCTAAGGCGACTGAAAAGACTCTTGGGTTGGGGGATTGTGTAGGGGTTTTCTTTTGGGGGGGTGTTGTTCTGTGGCAGTTATTATTGCCCAAATTGTTTTAAATTATCTGCTTTTTAACTTGTGTGTTTTTAAATTTGGGGGTTTGTTGTTTTTGTAAATTAAGGGATGTAAAATGTGCAATGTACACTATGTAGGGCTACCTCTGAAGATGGTGCAGAATTCAGCAACCAGGTTGCTCCCGGGGTAAGAAGATTTGATCATACTGCAGTGATTCTGACCCAACTGCACCAGCTGCCAATTAGTTTCCAGGCCAAATTCAAAGTGCTGGTTATGACCTATAAAGTGTTAAACGGTTCAGGACCACAATACCTCAAGAACTGCCTCTCCTCATATGAACCAACCTGGACCCGACAATCATCATCTAAAACACAAAATTCATTTCTGCAATACCAGTAGACAAAGGCATCATCTCCTGTGCACACATCCTAATTCCATCACCACATATAATGCTGAGCTGTAACTAGTAAAATAGGCTGCAATTGGAACCACTTTCTTAAGCTATCTGTTCTACCTATATTTAGAGTTCTCTATAATGGAGCTACTGATTGATCTTGGGACTAATCTCTGCTTCAGCATTCCTCATCTATGTATATATGTTGTAGAAAGTCATACATATACTCTTCTTTACTTATATGCTGAATATGTGCTTGTGTGATATATGTCATATGCTAGATATCTGCAGCTGGGCTGACCTCTTCAAGTCATTGGTTCTTCACATACTCTTAATTCTAGCTATAAGCTTTACACACACAGTTGCCATATGGATAGTGTTAGGTTGAGCTGTAGTAGCTTGATGAAGTGTGGATATTGCTCTGTGGGAGAAAATTAGTAAGCACATGTACACAATTTTCTGTGACCATTTGGTCTTCCATTCTGGGACTGGCTCCAGTTGGTGGCCCTGACATTGTAGACTTTAAAAAATTAAGTAAGGTTGTATAGGACTGATGTCTGCCTACTCTGGCATAAATCCAAACCTGTACCATGGTTACTTTCCCATACTATACCGCTACATCATCAGCAGAGTACAATAGGGGTAGGCAATGTGGTGCTCTCCAGATGTTGTTGGCCTACAACTCCCATCAGCCCCTATCAGCAGGGCCAGTGGTCAGAAATGATGGGAGTTATCGTCCCATCTGGAGGGCACATGTTGCAGAGCATAAGCAAAATAGGTTCACATGGCTCTTGGCCCAATTTTGAAAGCTCTCTATAAGCCATCAATTTAGGCATCTATCTAGGAAGTATTTTTCTTCCCAGCAACCATCTGGGCTTGGGGGGAAAGGCAGAGAGAAATTTGTGTGTCAGAAAAGAGAGGAGGAATCTGGCTCCACCCAGCAATAGCTTCAGCCTCAGCCACAGCTGACATGCACTCCCTTTACAGATTAGCCCCTCAGCAGAAAAAGGACATATATTATGTAGCATACTTGGGTAGTAGGGGTGTTATACAGGAAATGGCCATGCTTAAAGACACAAAATGTACAACAATGAAAGCAGACAGACACATTAAAAAGGTGTACATACTCTACCTGTGCATGTCCAAAAGAATAGAAAAGACTTTTCAGACATTTGCAAAAGTAATCTGAGATTGTTAGCATTCAGATATCTAGAACTGCTTTGATGTCTTTTACAATCAAGCAGTATATAAACTGGATCAAATAAATAAATAAATAAATAGTGATATTCACCATAGTTGCTACAACACATATCACATTCGTACAAGGGTGTATTTAGACCTGTGGTGGCTAGCTGTGATGCTCAATGGGGATGGCATGAGTGGGTGGCAGAGTATATGAATACACCTTCTGATTGTGATGTTTCCTATCAAACCAGTGCTTCCCAGAGGAGCATGCATGCGTCTCTCATTAACCTGAAGCTAAGAGAAGGTGTGCATATGCAACTAAAGTACCAAATTTGCCCTTCAATTCTTTTTTGCCATTCAATTACTGATGTTATTAACCTTTTCTGCACACCTTATGGCAACATTAACAGATCACAAGGCATTTGTGTTGCTTCACCCAGCTAGTATTACCTACACAAACTAATACATTATGGAGGATATTGTCCTTCCTTCAGGTACACCCTTACAGATAAGAGAATAATCAAGCCCAGGAGCTAGACTTACTTACTTTCACCCACTTTTCTAATCTGATGTCTATGAAAGACACAGGCACTCCTCAACCATTTGAGGGGTGTGTGGAATAAAGTGGAAGCAGTATTACAGAAAAAGCAAAGACAAGACTGTGAAGGTTTTTTATTAACAATAGGAAAAGGTCAGTACCCTTTCCCCCAAAAGATACTGTGAAAGCTTGTAGGAATTATTACACCACAGCCTTTCCTTTATTGAATTCAATCTGAAAAAGAGAGCAACAAAAAGAGGGAGGGAAACAGTCTTCAGGCCTTCTTGGAATATTTTCTGATGCCAAAAAAGAAAGAAAAAAGAGTAATATAGAAAGAGTTGGAAAAACTGGGATTTTTTTATCACATGCTTCTTATCATAGTCAACTATTTAGGCCACAACTTCAAATCAAATCCTGAAGACTTAAAATAGTTTTAACATTGTTAGGTTCAATTCGTGGAAGTTTGGAGTAACACTAACAACATGGCAATGATTTACACTAGTGTAACCAAGATGACACCTGACAATTGAGTTTTAGATACCCTAAACCCAACCAAATTTTCTTTGAAATTGTTGAGTTCAATGGAACCAAGAAAGAATGCTTGGGACTACTAAAGCCTTAAATTAAAACTGGTATCACTGTCATAAGAAACTTACCTTACCTGCAACATATACACAGAGGACTTTAAAAGTAACTATCACTAATATAAAAGGTAAAGGGCCCCTGACAGTTAAGTCCAGTCACGAACGACTCTGGGGTTGCAGCACTCATTTCGCTTTACTGGCCGAGGGAGCTGACGTTTGTCCGCAGACATTTTTTCCGCGTCATGTGGCCAGCATGACTAAATTGCTTCTGGCGAAACCAGAGCAGTGCACGGAAATGCTGTTTACCTTCCCGCTGGAGCGGTACCTATTTATCTACTTGCACTTTGATGTGCTTTTGAACGGCTAGGTTGGCAGGAGCTGGGACCGAACAATGGGAGCTCACCCCATCGCGGGGATTTGAACCGCTGACCTTCCAATCGGCAAGCCCAAGGCTCAGTGGTTGTTTTTTTTTCTAGAATATTTATTGAGATTTTACAAAACATAGGTTTAGAAAATACAAAGAGAAACATAATAAAAGAAAAGATAAAAAACACAAAAACAAAGAAAAATTCATAAAAAATAAAAATACAAAATACAAAAAAGACAGATAGATAAAAAAGAATTAAAAACAAATCCATTTTTATACCTTTAAATTCGTTAGCTTGTTTCCTTGACCTCCTCACACCTCCCCGTTTTGTATTCCCAATTAAAGTAATCAAGTCAGCAAATCCTTACCCTCTTTCATTGATCTTAACTCTATATCTTAACATATTGTACCTCTATATTTTCATCCTTTATCAATTCATTTTTGCATATTCTCATGACTTTGTTGCTAATGCCACTTATTTCCAATCCAACATCATTTTTAACATTCATTAATTTTACAGTGTTTCTGAAGATAGTCTTTAAATTTCTTCCAGTCTTCTTCCACCAACTCTTCTCCCAGGTCTTGGATTCTGCCAGTCATTTCCGCTAATTCCATATAGTCCATCACCTTCATCTGCCACTCTTCCGGGTGGGTAAATCTTGTGTCTTCCAATACTTTGCAATAAGTATTCTTGCTGCAAGGCTCAGTGGTTTACACCACAGCACCACCCGCATCCCTATCACTAATATAGTCTCCTGTTTATCTCAGCCATCACACACATCTCTGAATTCTTACATAAAAGCAAGAATAGAGTGCTTAAAGTCACTTCCATAAGGTACTTAAAGAGAATCCAGGTATTATATTTATTGTTTCCAAACACAACATACTTCAATAACTTGGGGAAAATAAAACTAACCACCTCCTTCATAAACTGTGTTTGCACAAGTAGGCATTTACCTGGAGGTGGCTAGGATTGTTTGTGTATACAGTATAAGAACAATCCCAGACATTCTGCAGATACAGGATGTCTACCCAGAGGCTCCAAATTTTGGAAATCTCCGGAACTCACATATCTTAATTCAAGTTCTTCCTTTTTGTAATTGCTACATGCAGGGCACCATCAAGAGGCTGACCTAAATATCCCAAAGAAACACAGGATAACGAAAGTATCAAATAAGAATCTACCCATTTAGTTACACAGTCTGTAGCGCAATGATGTGGTGGTTCAAGAATTGCTGTATCTTAAACATTTATAAAGAAAACAAACATGATACATGAAATGAATTTAGGAGGAGGAGTCCTTGAAAAGCTAAGAAAGAAAGCCTGAGAAAGAAAAGCAAAATACTGGATTCAGGAAACTGGCAACTGAACACAGAAGGGCTCCGATATCTCCCACTGTGAAGTAAATGTATCTGGGCTATAGATATGTTTGTCAAAAGTATCTATAGCACAGATAATTAGGTTAGTACAGTGAACTAGCCACATGCTTTGAAGTGTGCATGCAGTTGGTATACTAACCTTTCTTTCACCTGGTAGGTTAAGCTCATCATAGCTTCACACATACTTGCAGGCTCATGACCTATACTCTATCCTCATTAACACATCATTTATGGAAGACAACCACGTTGGAATGGATACTCAGAAGTTTTGTATGGCTGAACATGGATTTCTCAGTACATGAACTCTCAAATATGAAAAGTAAAAGAAATGTTCCTCATTTTGTACACTGCCTTTCACTTGTACAGTTCAAAACACCTTGCAAATACTGTTTTAAAGACACCGGCTTTGACTCAGACTTGCTCACACATCAAACATTCCTGCACAAGAGCAGTTTCATATTCCAAAGCTGCAGGAGGCAGGCACACTGATCACAGCCAAATAACTTTCCAACTGGAAGGTATATTCTACTGAGTTCAGAGGAGGCTGTTTACCTAAATTGTGCCTATACATGCACGTGAAATATACTACATGTTAAGCAGTGGAGCAATGCACCTGTTCACAGCCATGAAGGATGCATTGTTTTTCTGCATGCAGCAATATCCTGCATTGAGAAGCACTCATGGAAAGCAGGTTTGTAGAGATGCCCTTGTTTCTGCCACCCTACCCCCGACAAAACACAGAGGAGGTTTTGTATTACTTGAAAGGTTTTCATAGCTTTTGACATTTGACCATAAATAGCAACAGGACAAAAGAAATGGGTATGCATACCTAATCGGGAAGCGATTATTTTCTTCAAATGATTTCCAACACTCTTTAAAAACTATGGCAATATTCTATGGAGGTGAATAAAGCTTTACATGATCCAGAAAGGCCTTCCCAGGATCCTTTGCAATGTCACAGTGGATGCTGCCGTGTCACTCTTGGATCACATGATTCTGCAACATTGCACTATTACAAGCTGGAAGAATCTCTACAGCTGTCCAAGCAGCTGATCCTCCAATCAAGCAAATAATGCGGCAAGATTACAAAATAGAAGGCTATGACAGCCCAACTCCTTACATCTAGAACATTCATAAGGCATATGACTCATCTTGGCACCAAAGAGCTCTTTCAAAATTAATTCTGTTTTCAGATGCCTGAAATGGAGTTGTTTTTGATGTTGTAAAAAAAATATATAGCTTGTCAAACCTCTTTCAAGATTCTAAAAGTCCAGTGTAATGAACGTATGGTTTCATTGTTTTACATATTGTTTCAAGCTGCTCAGAATACTAATTGCTAATGCAATTCTTAAGTTTCTTATTGTTTTTCCACTTTAATTCAATACTTGGGTATCTGTGAAAGTGAAACAAGGGACGTCAACAACAAAATATAGGGTACTATTTCTGCATACTCTGGCAATACTGATAATGTAGATTAGTTTGCAAATTAAAAGAAAATGAAACATTTAAAAAAAAAACCACCTTCCAATGCTTGACAAGGCCCTGTGCCAGGACCTACACAATTTTGAGAGCAGCTGAGCAAAGAAATGTTGAGGGTATCAAGTGAGTTTGAGTTGGGGGGCCAGAACTGGACTGCTCAAGGACCAAATATTTTACAGTTAGGACCAAATTACACGTTATGTTAAATGTTAGGTCATGCATATTTATCTTTTTTTGTAAATGGATAGCAATGGAGAGAAATCAAGATTGGGACTGGGGCATGGTGATGGTGTGTGTTTAACCCCTTGCTTCTTCACTATGCCCCCCCAAAAAAAATTTCTCACCCTCTCAAAATGTCTGTGTGTGGAGAGAATTTTGACTCCCAACATAAATAGCAACTTTGTGTTAGGGAGGGAGAGTTCCTGGTGGCCATCCACCCACCAAGCTGGTAAGAAAACAATCAAAGTCAAACTGCCTGTTTAACTTAACATCTAGTTTGACTTTAAGTATCGAGATGTACACATAGAGAGATGTGGGAAAACACACAAAAGTGTCATTACATAGATACTGCTAACACTGGAAAGAACCTAGATTTAACAGGATACAAATATATTGACTTCATCCTCATGTACTGCTTTCATCTAAAGTGGAAGCAGCACAGTACTGCTTATGAAAAATTTTAATTGTCCACCCTAGCTTGCTCACACTCAGCCTCTTTTCTTCACACTGATGTAAAACACAGAGAATTTGGTTCGGGGCTCCAAAGGGGTCCGCTATGCTTTGAGAAGACATGTGATGTCCAACTAAGGGGAGAAAGAAACAAGCGACTTTTAAGCCAAACCCCAATTTTTACACCCAACACATGCATGCACTCTCTCACACACACTAAGCATAGATAAAAGAGATAAATACCCACATGGTTGCCTCATTCTCTAGCCATATAGGATCAGGTTGCAGGAAAATAATGCCTGTGACTATTGGGGGGGGGGGACTTGATGAGACATCATTTGTGCAATCAGTAATTGTGTGAATGTTTTGGTTTTTTTAAAATATAAACAGCAGGCAAAGGAGAGCAGTCATTATTAATGGCCTGGTGGGGGCTAAGCAGCTTTAATCATTTGCCCCATGCTATTGCCCTGATCCAGGGAGAACATTTGCTTGGGAGTAAACTCAATTGAACACTCTGGGATTGCATTGTATGGTTGCATTCACTAGAGAATAAGCTCCATTGAGATTCATTTCTAAGTAAACCTGAAAAATTGAGATACTGTGGCACTTCAGTAATATGGAGCCTTTAGACAATTTGTATAAATCTTTCTTCTAGAAAGTCAGGGTGATGTACATGGTTCCCTTTCTTTTTTAAAAATTTCACAACTCAGTGAGGAAAATAAAGCTAAAAAAAAGTGATTGGCTCCAGATCACCTCTTTGCTGAGGGAGATTTGAACTAAAGTCTCCATAACCATAGTCTGACACTTTAACCACCACACCACTCTGGGTTTCACTCACAACCAATTGAGAAATGTAAATATGGGAGGGAAATACATCATAGAAGAGAGGCAATGAAATGTTGTCTAGCATGAAGGTGTATTCAGTAAATGCCTTGGAAGTATAGTTGTTAGAGATCTCCGTATTTCAATTAGAAGCATTAATTTAATTTTTAAACATTGCACCACACATTAAGGTCAGAAGCTTCTACTGATATATTATAGTTAAAATGAGTTTTTTCCCTCTAAACCCTGTTACTGGCATTAACATAGATATACACAGAAGATAAAGATGCACACACGTTAATGTTTGTTGCCTTTTCATCAGCATTTATAATCCAGAGTTTCTGCTCTCACCCCATTTAGAATACTATTGCCACGTTACAGTTAAAATGGCATGTTACCGAAATATGACCCCAAAGTCTTCCCTGTATTCTATATTTTATTCAGTCATGATATCAGAGATTAATAAAAAACAAAATGCAAAAATGAAACAAAGAGCATTCTCTCTCTCTTACCTTACAAACTTCAACAAGGTTCCAAAGCCACCCTCAAAAGGCCAGAATTTTAAAGACTTATAGTTCTGAGAAACATTATCTTTGAATTCAGGAAGGAAAAAATAAAACCTGGATTTGGGTTTGATGTTGCTTCCCATGGATTAAGAATGCTTAAGAATAGCATTTTAGTTGCAGTGAAATTAAATAAAACAAAAGCCTGACAGGTAACCAAGGAGCCAACTGCACAGAAAGCTCATAAAGCTATGGTGAGCCATGTAGCCCAAACTTCCTCACACATGCAAAACTCAAAGATTTAATTTTCTGCAAGATTACCCACAATAATTACAAAGTTTCCGTAATTCATCCTTAAAAAGCTCATGACTACAGGATCCATAAGAATTGATCTTTTATCTTTTGCCTTCCTGTATAGTGTGCATGTATCCATATCATGTGTAATATGGTTCACTAGCTGAACGCAGGCAATATCTTACAATGTCTATAGCTGCTAAAATCAAGCCTATAAGTAAGCCAGTGAATAGGAATGTCACACTATGGCATCCCAACAAAACGTTCGCTGATCAGTGCTCATTTTTAGAAACCTAGATTCACTATGCACAACTATTAGGGCACCAACTATTAGGTTCAACTGCTTCATCAAAAGATTTTTGCAAAATTAATTTAATTGTTTACAATACCTCCAAGAGCCCGTGCCCGGGCAAGGCTTAGCTATGAACTCCTTGCACAAGGAAAACACTGTGGCAATGTTTAAAACAATTTCTAAGATGGATTAGCTAACAGTAGAAAGTGATGTTAGTGGCCAACACATGCCACCATTTTGTGACAGGTGGGACACAGTAATTTTTACCCAACTCAGGGTAGAAAGCCTGAGAATCTCTGGTCTAAAAATTTCATTTCTAAAAAGCAAAAATGGTAGGCACTATCTTAGAAGACACGTTTCCCTTCACTCTCACATATGCCTTTCCTAAGATATTTCCTACTGCAGCATTTATATGGGCCATCACAAATGTTGTGTCCCCTCCCCCAAGCCTATTGTTTACTCATTTACAAGTAAATGTAGATTAAAAACTATTGCAATTAGTTTTTAAGAAACTGAAACAGAATTATTTGTTCTTCATGTGCCTCCTCCATTAAAGGTCTGCAGGGTGGCAACACGAGAACAGGCCTTTTCTGTAGTGGCCCCCTTTTGTGGAATGCTCTCCCAAGGGAGGTTGCCTGAATTACATACCTTTAGGCACCAGGTGAAAATTTATCTCTTTAACAATGAGTTTGGCTGATTAATATTCTATAGTTTTTAAAATGTGTTTGTGGGAGGAGGGGGTATTCCTGATTTGTTTCTGATTTGGTTTTATTATGTATTTTGTATTCTCATTTTCCTTTTTTTGTGAACCACCCTGGGATCTTCAGATAAAAGGTGGTATACAAATTTAAGAAATAACAATAATAATTGACCCCATCCTAGTATCCACATAGAAAAGGGAGGTTATAAATATTTTAGTACATAAACAAAATAATGTCTAAGGCTACAGCCTTATACACATTTACCTACCATCAAACTCAGTGTAGCATACTTAGCAGACTACACTGTAAGATTTAACACATGACATCCCTTGTATTAAACTCTGATATCCGTAACGAAGAGCGCAATAAATGGAGTATCTGTGACACCTATGAAAGCTAAACTGGAACAGGTTTAAGGGTCCAAGCATCCATGTTTATGCGGATAAACATTATCTTTCCGGTAATGTTTCTGAAACTTCCAAATTACTGATGTGCAATTCAGATTTATTTTGTGATAACTTGAAATCAGAGTTGCTATAATTTTAATATATTAATTTCAGTGGGTTTGCTCACAAGCAAATACGTTGAGGATTGCAGCCTTGACCACAGCTTTTTGCAGTACCTTGGTTTTTATTTAATTTAATGGTTCACTGATTATTTCACAACTGTGAAGTCTTATCTTGTTAACAGAGGAATGGGTGGAAGCAACTAGCACAGCAGAAAGAGAAGATACTAGCTAAACATAGCATCATTAAGGAAGTTTTGAAGGAGTTTGAAATACATACAGTACATTAAAAAGTATGCTAATGCATACTGTGTATGGAAGTGATGTTAGCTATAGTTAAACTTTATAAAGGATAGGCAGGAGACAGAAAAAAGGTAGGAAATCTTGAAACATGACATACCAACAGGGCAAATGATTTGCATGTCCCTACCATCAGAATGGCTTATCAGAACTCCAAAGGACAAAGGCTTCAAATGAAGAAAATGAATTTGCGGGACAGTGAATGAGAAATCAAAGTCAAAGCATTTATTAACCTTTTCGTCACAACACTGAAGCTAATTTTTCTCTATTTATATTAGATATCTACTTAAATCTTCTTGAAATGCAAAAGTTGTGGTAAATGCATGCTTAAAAAACATGTGCCGCTACTACATTTTGTTCTGCACACATCTGAATGTGCTTCTCAGGTTCAGCAGTTGAATAAAAGTTACACGTGGCAGGTAATTGCACAGGCAAGGGAATGGTTGAGAAGACAGGTGAGGTTCAACCTGTTCTGGATGGATGTGCACTCCCTGTAAAGGAGTGGGTACACAATTTGTCTATGCTTTGGCAACCTCAATGTGTTGTATGTGAGACTGCCTCTGAAGACAGTTCAGAAACTGCAGCTAGTACAGAATTCAGCAGCCAGATGATTGACTGGGACCAGGAGGCCTGAACATATAACATCAAGTCTGGCCCAATTACATTGGCTGCTGATTAGTTTTCCAGCTCAATTCAAAGTGCTGGTTTTGACCTAGACAGCATTATGTGGCTCAGGAACCCAATAACTTAATGAATGCCTCCTCCCATGTGATGCTGCCTAGACCTTGTGTTCATCTTCTGAAGTCCTCCTTCATGTGTGCCCTCCCAAAAGAGCTGCAGATGGTTGCACCAAATGAACAGGGCTGTTCATTGGTGGCTCCCCAGCTGTGGAGTGCTCCAAGGATGTCCAGTCAGGATGTCCATTCGGGCCACCACTATGACACCAAGGTCATATCTGTGAAATAAATATATTTTTACCCCAATGTATAGCACTTGATTACTTGAAACTATGCACAAGGTGCCAGATCAAGGTCAGGACTTGGGGGTGTACAATACTTAATCCAGATTCCAAAATTCAAGCCCCTTTCCTCTGCCATGACGGCTTCCAAGAAGCAGCTATAAATGACTGCAGATTTCTACAGACATTACCAACATACTTGCAGGTATGATCTGGGAGTCCATACAAAGGTACAGAAACTTGCTTTTAGAAAGTGAAGCAAAACAAAACAAAACAATGTATTGTTAAGTGTTGCTGAAACAACTGAATCTGGTCACTGTCAGAGACAGAATATTGGGCTGGATGATGTGTCATTGAACTTATCCAGTATGGCTGTTCTAATGTTAAATTGACACTTAATATGCTATTAAACCAGAAACATTTTCAGAGAATTACTCCCTACCACCCTTTCAGTGGATACTATGTAACTATGAGCCTGGAAGAAACACACTATTTAAACTGAGCATTAGAAGAAGAAAATGAAACACTTTTCCTTTAATAGTGAACACAAGCTGATATAGCATCACATGACCCTTCCTATAATTTCTATTAAAATCATTTCATGTCTGGTTGCTTCTGCTATCCTGGCTCATTTGTATTGTTTACAACAAGTCATTGCACTCAGCAGTTAGTGGTGGCTGAATCCATGGTTACCAGTTTTTACATTCACTAGTTAAATGGAATGCAGTTCTTCTGTGGGTTTCATGAAGAAAGCACTTAAGGAACCACAATTCAGCTATCAATCAGGCTAACCTGGGAGAAATTAATCTTATAAATATAGGTATTGTTGTATATTAAAAATTTATTGAAAGGGAACTCAAGGGTTTTTTATATATATTAGCTGTAGCTACAAGCGGGGACATGTCAAAATCTGGCACCTTGATCGTAAACATGTTTACTTTGAAACCATTCTCGCCAGTTTAAGCTGAGCTTATAACTGAATATGTTTGTACTGTTGGATTTGGAGACTACTACATACACCCTAAGCTTTCCAGAATAATAAAACTGACATTTATTTTCTAGTGTCATTTCTTAAATATATTTAAAAACAATAAAATAATAAGAACAACAATCAGGATGTTTCTGTAATGTAAACACAGAGTGCTTAAGTACAGGTTTAATGAGACTGCAGTCTATGCAAAGAAACTTAGACATGATAGTAAATTACAAAACAGACAGAACTAAGTAGAATTCGATTAAGGCAAAAGTATTCTTTACCAGTAAATTAAGATTGCAAACTCATATGTTTTGGTGTTAATTAAGGTAGATATCGATGGATTGTGTTTGCCTCATTACTTACTGTTTGTCTGGAGTGGCTTGTTATTTTGGGAGAGAGGGGACTGTTTGTTTACAAGGTAGATACAACACACATTTAAATTCCTTTTAAAAAAAACCAGCAGAAAAGTCACCTATAGCTTGGTGGATGTAATGTCTGTCCCACCAGCCACAAGAACACAACAAATAGTTAAAATCAAACATTTTACTAGCTCATCTACTGCAAAGTCACTGTATCAGAAGCCTGAATTGATTTGTTTCCTTACAACGAACTGAAAATGAATGTAACAGAATGTCGGGGGAGGGGGAGGAAGAAAAATCCCTATGACACTGTTAATCGGATATTGTATAATAGTTGATTGCAGGTTTGCACTGCACTATCATTGCTTAAATCAAACATACTTACAGGTTCTGGGTTCTTCCAAGAGTTTGGTGCAGTTTCAAGGACAAATGTCTTAAGGATGCCTTTTCTACCATGCAGCAATGATCTCAGCTCTGATCTGATTACATGAGTAAAGTGCTAAATCTGACAATATATAGTTTTTTAAAAAGAAAGAGGGAACTTCCCAAATAGAGAAGAAATCTTAGGAGAAAAGTCTCAGGCTTGGGAAAAAGCTGTTTAAAAATGTGAAGGTTGATTTGCTCCCTAGTTGTAGCAGCTGATGCCTGTTTGCAGCCCTGCAGAAAGAAACCTTTTCTGAAAAACCAATGGCATCACATTTCAGTGAAGCTTGTGCCAGACTATGGAGTGCAAAGCAGCCTTTGACAAACTTCACACAACTCAAATAAGTTGTGCTTACTCCTGCACATGCAAAAATAACTTTAAAGTGTATTGTTAGTTTTTGGTTTTATTATAAGTTGGCAAATATTCCACAATCCTTATGTATTCCTGAGAGGGAAATACTTAAGGAGCTAGCAGCTAGAGAATCAAGGTTCTTGTGCCTTTAATGATAGAGAAGAAGAAATTATGGCAAGGGCAGCTTTTATTACCCCTTCATAACAGACATCCTAACCTATTCTGTGGTTTGGCTGCATAGTGGACTGCAGACAGCTCTGAAAAATGCTTTGTTATCCTAATTTAGTTTATCGCTTATAAACTGTTATGTTTTCTTCTGACAATCCAATTCTCAAAACAATGCCTGGTGGCCCCACTGATTTCAGCAGAACTTCCACAGTATATGTTAACACTGTGATGTGAACTTCCTCAAAGGTGCAATATCATGCATGCATAATTAAATGTAAGTCCCATACAAATCTAGGATATGCATTTTCACTATAACAAGAGCACACTGCTCTCTGAGTTGGAATGAGAGTCATTACTGGATTCATGTTCAGTTTCAGTCTACTTTAAGCAAACATCTGTACATATATTATACGTTACTATCTAGCTACCTACCTACACACATACACTTTACATATGCAATTATTACGTTTATATCACCACTTTCCTCCATCATGAAATTCATTGTGTCATAAATGAAATTCCCGGGTGGCCTCCCTTCCTGAAAATGGCAAACCCTGCTTAGTTCAACAAGGCACCTGCTTTTAGAACATGCCCTGCAACTGATAACTTTATATCCACAGCAATCCCTGACCCAAATTAACAATACTTAGCATCTATATAACACAAAGTGTTTCACATACATTATCTCAATAATGGTAACTCTACTAAAGAGCAGCTATGGGGCAAGCCAGCCCTGTCCCTCAGCAACAGCAACCTAACCAGGGGCTTCTGCCATTGCAACTAAAACAATATTATGTGCAAGAGAAATGGAACAGATCTATGTTATTATTCCTCAGCTTTTTTAATGCAAGAGGGTGTTCCTCCAGTACAGTTAGGTGCAGGCTCAAGGGAGCCCCTTGCCCTCCTACTCCAAAAGTCCCTTTTACTTGGTTGCAGTAAAGGACTGTATGAGAGCTAATAAACTGAAGCTCAATCCAGACAAAAGAGATATGCTGTTGGTGGGTCTTCTGTCTGGATTAGCAGTGTTTATCTGGATAGGGTTGCAGTTCCTGAAAGGATCAGATTCTTAGTTGAGAGTCCTCCTGGATCCAGCATTGTCACTTGAAGTGGTTTCACTGATGCAGAGACCCTCCCACAGTTACACTCCTCTATCTAGGCAAAAATAACCTAGCTATGCTGTGGTAACCTCTAAGTCAGATTTCTGCAATGCACGATGCATGGGGCTTCCTTTGAAGGCAGTTCAATAAGTGCAGTTATTGTAAAATGCAGTGGTCAGACAAGGATTAGTTTGTTGGGCCATAAAACTCCAATTCCCATTGAAATGCTTCTACCAACATGAACCAACTCATATCCTGAGAACATTGTTTGAGGTCTTTCTCCAGGTGCCCTCTGCAAGAGAGGTTCAGAGACCTGCAACAAAAGCAGATGACCTTTTCAGTTGTCCCTGCCTCACCCAATCCAGTCTTATAATGCTATCCGCCTGGCACCAACTTTACCATCTTTTCAGCACTATTTGAAGACTTGCCTGAACTTTCAGGCATTTGATGGTACCTTATTACTTTTTATCAGTATTGCTTAATTCAGAAGGACATCAGTGATTTTTTAGCAGTTTTACTGGTCACTATAGTCTGGTATGTTAATTACTGATGATAAGATTACATTATTGTGTTTTGGTATTTATTATATTTATTGAAAGCCACATAGAGGCTTTTTTGTAGTAGACAACTAAGAAATTTGCTAGATCTAGATCTAGATGTAGCACAAGGTAAGCAAAGACAGTGACATCCTAGTATGCTAGGAATTATGGTGGCTGCTGCTTCTTTAACACAGGCACAGATAACTACACCTAATCAAGAGAGCAGCATGTCCCCTTGGGCTTGTGACTGGAGTCTGGTACCACATTCTGCAGTCGGCATTGTGGTGCAGTGCAAAACACACGATCAACATTGTTAGTATGTAGCAGAACTAAAACATGTGTTATGGTACCTTAGAGATTAATTTGTTTGGTTCTGCCTTTCTTCAGTAGCTGCACACAGTGATTTAGGGAAGAATGCTTCATGTCAGGACCATTGACTTAAAAGTGGTTTTACAGTACTTTGCTTCAGAATATATATACGCCGGGTTGGAGCCAGAGATCCTGTGAACAGTGTACTGTTCAATGAACCTCTTGCTCCTGAGAAAAGAGGGTGAGATATGACCAATTCCCCCCCCCCCAGCAGCCCCCTGGTATCTGCTCCGGAGAGGTAGCACAGAAAGCTGAGTGGGGAGTAGAACTTTGTGAAAATTGCCTCCTTTGTCTCGTCTATGAGTGGCATCCTCTGATGGATTATCAGAGCTTCAATTTTTTATTTTTTTTTAGGAAGGCTATTCAGTATCCAAGTTACTGCTTTCAGGCAGTAGTCAGTGCTGCTACAGGATCATTTCAAGACTCAAGAGTGAGCAAACCTGGAAACAACCCAAGTGTTTGCTTATTTTAGAGAGCACAATGGATCTTCCATATTATCTTGTAATAAATAAATAGTTCCTAGGTGAGCACAGAGGTGTCTCAGATTGTTTCTTCTCTGTGCTGTGAGGTTTCTCCTTTGTTTCCTTTGTATGTCCGGACTGAAAACAGTCCTTATGAGCAGTGTGTGGTTTAAGGGGAATGAACCCCTGGCTGCAGGACAATAGCTCAGTGGTAGAGCATCTGCTTTGCAGGCAGGAGTTTCTAGGTTCAATTCCCAGAATCTCCAGGTAGGGAGAAACTTCTGATATCCTGAAGAACCGCTGTCAATCAGTGTAGACAATACTGAGCTAGATGGACCAATGGTCTGACTTGCAATAATTCATCTTCCTATGTTATTATACAGGGATATCTGGGACTTGCAGCAGCTGGCTCATTGCTCCTGTCCTTGGGGGTGCATCCCTGTCTGTGCACTGGTTGCCTTTGCATCAGAGTGGCACAGAGATGTCAACTGTCACAATAGTCCATGATTAGCAGGCATGGAGACTGTGGCAATTGTTTTTGCTCCATTGTGTGCTTTTTGAAGTAATGTGTTTTCCTCTCCTGTTGTGGATTCGGCATGCATACAATTTGCTAGACATTGTGCTGATGCCTGAGTGTATCTTTCACACAGGCATAATTGATGTGTAGGATTACATGCACCATGATTAAGCACATAATCATAGTTCATTTTAATTGTTGTTGAAACAAACTTGTTTCTGAGCATTGCAAGAGTGTTTATGATTCTTTCTTTTATTCAGCACCCTTATCCCCCCGCCCCCGGCATTCTGAGTATTCTAGCTAGCAGTATTTTGTGTGCTATTTCTTTGTTATTGTGAACTTTGCTCCAAAAGGCAGAAACTAAAACTGACAGTACAGCAAAAGGGTATGCCCTAAAATTCAGACAGGAAAAAAATTAAGATCTTAAGAATATATGTATACATACAAGAACTTTTGTACACAAAAGTTTTGGGTCTTGAGTAGACTTTATTACATAAGTAAACCATAGAGATGTCTATTCCTCTGTATGTTACTTAGATGTAACTGGTTGAAAAGACACATGACCAAATTTCTATCAATAGAAGCAGTGAACTGCACAAAGAAGAAGAAGAAGAAGAGTTTGGATTTGATATCCCGCTTTATCACTACCCGAAGGAGTCTCAAAGCGGCTAACAATCTCCTTTTCCCTTCCTCCCCCACAACAAACACTCTGTGAGGTGAGTGCGGCTGAGAGACTTCAAAGAAGTGTGACTAGCCCAAGGTCACCCAGCAGCAGCATGTGGAGGAGCGGAGACGCGAACCCGGTTCCCCAGATTACGAGACTACCGCTCTTAACCACTACACCACACAAAGCCACCTTCATAGCCATCTGAACCAGTTCCTACAATATCTACACCCCAATAATTTCCTCCTAGAATACCTCGTTATTTTCTGCAAGTTTGCATCCTAGGTGACTGAGCTGATACTTCCTAGCAGAGGGTGAAATAATTTGTATACTGAAGAAAGAGGCAGGAGTATGGTATACAATATCAGGCACTGGGCTGGAGTCAGATTTTTGCCTCTGCCACAACCTCATGCTTCTGCTGAATTACCTTGATCAAGTTACACAAAGAGCAACAAAAAAATCCAAAATCTATAGTAGAGCAACCCCTTTATTAGGCAAACCTGAATTTTCTAAAATAGTGAGTAATCTTTCGGCTTCTCCAGAACTCTTAATCAGGCTGGGTTTCAAGCAAAAGGGAGGTAGGTTGTAATGAAAAGCTGGCTTGGTATTAAAGCCATAGAGGCTGTATTGATAACAGTCTTCAGATGGAGTGTGGGAAGAGGTAGGAGACTCAATAGATTAGATCTATTGAGTAAATCTACTACAGTTGGGGTGCTTTTGTGGACAGAAACTATTGTGCATTTCTTACATCTTTTCTCATTTGAGTTTAGAAAATTTCAGTAATGGATGAGAGAGTAAAGAGGTGGAGATGCCTCCTGTATCTTCAGTTCAAAATCGAAATTGATAGACCCAATTGAGGAGCTAGCCCTGCTCTGCAAAGCCACTCTCACCTTTACAAATCAGCAGAAGCAACAACTGCAGCCAATTGGAGATACAAGTTGCTTCACCCAACCAAGCAACTGCATTGCTCCTTAAACTTTCTTAAAGCCAACTTAGTTCCGTATAGTAAAAGGTCCGTATAGTAAAAGCCATGGTTTTCCCAGTAGTGATGTATGGAAGTGAGAGCTGGACCATAAAGAAGGCTGATTGCCAAAGAATTGATGCTTTTGAATTATGGTGCTGGAGGAGACTCTTGAGAGTCCCATGGACTGTAAGAAGATCAAACGTATCCATTCTTAAGGAAATCAGCCCTGAGTGCTCACTGGAAGGACAGATTGTGAAGCTGAGGCTCCAATACTTTGGCCACCTCATGAGAAGAGAAGATTCCCTGGAAAAGACCCTGATGTTGGGAAAGATTGAGGGCACAAGAAGAGGGGGACGACAGAGGATGAGATGGTTGGACAGTGTTCTGGAAGCTACAAACATGAGTCTGACCAAACTGCAGGAGGCAGTGGAAGACAGGAGTGCCTGGCATGCTCTGGTCCATGGGGTCACGAAGAGTCGGACACAACTAAACGACTAAACAACAACAACAAGTTGGGTGTGTGGGACAAAGCACCAATAATGTGTTTACATCCCTGTAATCCTAGAAGAGATTTTGAAAGGGCAGGAAAAATATGTTCTTCCGCCTCAGCTCCTGCATTTAGGACAGGATGAAGAATCAGAAATGCATTGTTACTTCCTTCTTCTTTCCTCCTCAAACTCAGTCCAATGTAACTAAGCCCCTGAAAACAGGCTCCCTGTATTATTTCTTTGACATGACTTTAGAATGTTCAGAACTGGTTATTATTGTATCTTTATTACCCCATATAATATTGGAAATACTGTATCAGCACTGTACCTCAACCTAGCCATTCATTTTCTGAACACACCTTACTAAACCCACCTAAAATAGGATTATGAATAGGGTTGCCATATTCCTAAAAGTAAAAACCAGGAAACTCTGAAAGTCATTGAGCTTTTTTTTACAAAAACCATCCCACGATTTTTCAATTGACTTACCTAAGATCTAGAACAAAGTGCCGCCTTTCGGAAATACCCCCCCCCCAGATGTCAGTTCTGCCTTTGAAATCCCAGGAAAATCAGGACATATGGCAGCCCTAGTTATGATACCATTACCTTTCACTTCCTCACGTTGTCTCAACTCAATTCATTCAGAGCTCTCTCTACAATGTAGATTTGAACACAATGATGACTTCACCTAGATAACTGGCATCACATACAGAACTTGTCGTGTTAGAATAAATGAAGGAACAAATCAATTGACATGTAATTGCTATAACTTTTTACACATCATCATAGGCATTTTCATTCACAAATATTTGAGCTGATTTTAGCTAATAGCCACACTAATAATATCTTCAAAATAAAACCTAAAGACACTGGATATGTAAGTCTCCACTGCCAAATTTTTTAAATAAATTCTGCTCATAGCCTTAAACTGTCCTCCAAACATAGTAATAGTTTGTGTGTATTTGTTTGTTCTGCAAATGAAGGCCTGAGAAATCAAGGGTACTATGCAGGGTTCGTGGCACCGTGTAAATGCCACATTTTAAAGTACAGTGCTCCTTCTTGAACAATCTTAGCATCAATTCTCTTGGGTGAAAGTTTCTCCCCAACTGGTCACAATGCCATTGATCTAACTGGAAGAAAATATACAATGAACTGTTGTAGGCATGTATATCCTAGTCTTCCTAAAGCATCACTATCACTATGCCTCTTGCCTGACATGAGAAGCACACGTACAAAAGGGGAATTCTTTAATCTGATGCTACAATAACCCACTGAAATGAAACTAAACTGGCCAATCTATAAATTCAGTTGGTAGAGCATGCCACTCTTAATCTCAGAGTTGTGGGTTCAGGCCCCACATTGGGCAAAAGATTCCCGCATTGCAGGGAGTTGGACTAGATGACCTTTGTGGACCCTTCCAACTCTTATCATTCTATGATGATAAGTCAGCCCATTGTATCTCAGTTTCATTTGCACTGACAGGCAGTGCCTCTCCAGGCTTTAAGACATACCTGGAGATAATGGAGATTGGATGTGCTCTATTCACTAAGCCTTGGCTCTGTGCTATGCTATACTGTACTAAGGAACACCTTCTAATTAAAATTGCTTCCCTGTATATTTTTTAAATTTAGTGGTCCAAGGAGTTGATTAGAGCATACATCTTTCCCAGTGTAGAATCACAGTAACCCTGCAAATCATGTTAGATTGAGTGGCATTTGTCTAAATAAAGATTTGAAAACCAGACACCCTGATTCAAATCTGGCCTTCTACACGGTGCACAATGCTACCCTGACCTTCATTCCATATTATATACAAAGACTGAACAGCATTATTATTTGTACTGAGTGATACATGTACATGTCTAAAGTTGCAGAACACATGACATGCTGTTTTATCTTTCTTAATATATAGTCTGCAGCAACACACTTATATTGCAATTCTTCATATTTTCTATGTTTTTAATTTATGCCTAGTTATTTTGTTCAGTTCTCCTGTACTGTTCTTTGCAAATTTCCTTCTCTCCAGATTGTGGGGGCTGGGCAACCACAAAGTCATTGAAAAAAGTCGGCAGGGAGAGAAGCAGCTCAGCTCTGTTCACTGCAGCCAGCCAGCGAGGAATCTTTTTATGGGTGGTGAGCTTTGGGTGTGGAGGCAGAGTTCAAGTCTAAGCCCCTCACCGAGGAAAAGGGTGCCTCACTGGCTGCTGGCTGTATGAGGTCGCACACACCATGTGCAGGCATGTGCATGTGATGTTTCACATCCGTGTGTGGCAGTGGGCACCCACACTCCTGAGGGCACCCCTGCTCTTTTGTGTCATGTAGTTAAAAATAATGGTTAACATGCAGGGCAGAAAGATGTATTTAAAGAATTCTGAAGTGGCTGAAACTATGCAGTATCAGGAACCTCCCTGCCATGCCCCTACTCTCACCCAACCCAAAAATGTATATATATTGCAAATATTATTTAACTAAGAAGAAAATGAAACTCTTTTTTTAGTAGTAAGGGAGCTGCAGCAGGTCAAAGGGATGTTATGAAATGAAATGTCTATGCATTCATTGTTTGAAGTTAGTAGAGGTGGTGTTGCTTTTTAAAGTGCTAACTTTCACGGTATAAACTCTGAAGGAGTTAATCAGAGTAGATAACACACGCTGTTGGAGAATAGATGGTGCATACTCCTTTCTGTCCTGTTACTGTACTTTTCTTTCCTAAATTCCTTAAATATGTTCATATTATGTAACAAGGATAAAATCTGTATTACACTTACTGATAATTAAAATACATCTAAAAAGTGATTCCTAAAATGTCTGTAACTAAAATAACAGTACCTTTAATTTAGAAAATGATGGTGACATTCAGGCCTTGGATTTTAGGAGACTAGTACATCTAATTCATACTCTTCCCCCACTTTAATCAATGTTTCTAAAACTAAACCCAGTGCTTTTTGGGGGGGAGGACGCAAGGGTACGCATACTCCTAAACATTTTGTGAATCTAAGTTTGGCCTCATTGAGGGGCAGTATTTCAATAGGAGTAGGAAAATGAGAGTAAACATATATTTTTTAAGAAAAAAGCACTGTCTAAACCTAATCCTAAGGTGTATGGCTTTATGCTATACTGGTATTTCTCATGAATGAAGAAACAAATTTTGAGTGATTAAGTGGAATTGTTCATACCAATTGCCAACTACAGCTTTTTGCTCATACAAAATAGCTTGGAAAATATATACTGCATGTGTTTATTATTGTTACAGTTGCTATGAACATCTATAACTCTCCAACAATTTCTTTGATTTATGTTCAAAACCATACAGGGCATGAAATGATGCCTGCAACCTTACATTTTCCTCAAGAACATTGTGGAGAGCAGATATATTCCAAAACATCATGTTAGATTCCTTGTTATGTCTCCTTTTTAAAATAAATGTATGATAATCAATTACACATGCTTCAAAGCAACTGCCACTAGATTCCCCATCAGAAAATATGTTCTAGAAAAATAGCACCATTCTCTTATCCTATGGCTTCAATAATATTTTTTTCTCCTTCCGTTATCAAAGGAAACATCACACTGTACAAAATGTTCCAGTCTCTGCACAACATGCACAACATAATAGTCAAATACTGTAGTGGGTTTTCAGTAAGGCATTTTCAGGGGGTTATGTGTTAAGAAAGGGAAGGGCTGTAGTTCAGTGGTACAGCACCTGCTTCACGTGCAGAAGGATCCAAGTTTAACCACCAGCATCTTCAGCTAGGGCTG
The DNA here is from genome assembly GCF_027172205.1 of Podarcis raffonei. NCBI lineage: Eukaryota > Metazoa > Chordata > Lepidosauria > Squamata > Lacertidae > Podarcis > Podarcis raffonei. The sequence continues at coordinate 96,637,992 of NC_070604.1, read as the reverse complement.
GGAAAGACCCCTGCCTGAAACCCTGAAGAGCCACTGCCAGTCAGTGTAGACAGTTCTGAGCTAGATGGACCAATGTTCTGACTCAGTATATGGCAGCTTCCTATGCAAAGAATTGCATCATGATATAAGAATTAGTCATCCTAGCTCCTCTTGGCCATGCCTTTAAAAAAAGCAGCAACAACTCCATTGAAATAAAAAGTGGGACTAATGTTACCTGGGAAGAAATTCTGCCCTGATTCCACCTATCCCCACATATTTATATATTTATTAATTTACTTTTGTAGGCTGCCTTTCCCCCAGGAAGCCTTTGCAACAATTAAGCAATTCATAAATTAATTCATACCAACAAAAGCTATCATATACATACAGAACAGCTGAAAAGTCTGAGACAACAGAAAGTCACTCAAGGTCATAGGTCCAGTGGAAAAATAATGTTCACTGCAGCTCAGTGGAAGCTTTGTCATGTGAGAACCATACAAACTCCAGGGAATTATCACAAGCTGGACACCAGTACTGAAATGATACTGCCCCGAGTCACTGCAACCTGCACTTACAACAGCACCACACAACCTCTCTCATGTTTAAGCAATCTACCTAGTATTCACATTCAATAAAAAAATTATAGGTCTATTTGTAGAAATTTTGGAGAAGGCTCAGCACCTTTCCCCCCACTTTGCTTTAAGGTGAAGTATTTTGCTAGTGGTTCCTGAAAGCTGTGGGTGCTTTAACAGAAAGAGAATATGGGTCCTGATATAAGGGATACCTGCAGTAGATTCACACAGCTGTGTTTTCCATGTAAGAAAAGAAATATTGCTCCAAGGTCACCCAATGAGTATTTGTAAATGGGTGGGTATTTAAAATCATGTCTCTCCAAGTCATGTTCAGCACTCTCTATCCACTACAATGCATTGGCTCTCTCCAAGCTTCCTTTTTACATACCGTATATGCTTTCAAAAGCTTTTTCAAGTTGCATGACAGGCAATATTGGTATAGTGATGCGGGGTGGGATTTCCATGTGGTAAGTGTGGGTATGTGAAGCAAACCCAGGCTGTATGCTTAAGTATGGCCAAGAAAAATCCCTTTCTACCTAGTCTCTTTGGTGCTATTATCTATTAATTTGAAACAGTTTTTCCTGCCTAGTGAGGTATGGTGCCTTTAAAAAATGGATGTTTGCTTGTGCTTAGGCGTTTGAAATATTTTTCCAGCCTCAGATCCAGGAGTATTCCCTGTTTTTAGCAAACACAGGTGGAAAATGAAACTGAAAACATGCAGTATTCACAGTCTGTTCAACTTGACATCTTCTGCTGTTTCTCTGTGTGAAACGTTGACATCATTTGAACCCTAAGCATGGTTAACATAAAACCACCTGGACTAAAGCAAATTAAAGTATTTTAATAAGATGAACATTGTCCTACTGTACCCCCCCAAACTCCCCTCCCTCCTTCTCCCACATGCCACCCCTCATATTAACAAAGCACCCGTTTTCACATTGCTCTCATAATGAAATCTTCAAGGAGTGATGGAGTTAAACCGCATGTGCACCATAGCCCTATTGTCCATGCAGCTCTGCTAGATGGCATCAACAGTTGTTCACCTATTTTCACAGTGGGAAATTACAAGGTACTCACTATATAGGAATAATCAGACAGAATCTAGGTCAAAATCAAAGGAAGTCTGCCCCATCCATCTGGTGGGGGGGTGTAGAATTCACATGCAAACATCATGGCAACGTAAAAACAAGGAACTGATTTGTCAGACTTATTATTTATCCTTAAACATTCTAAATAAAGGCAAAACTGCTTTGAGTAAAAACACACAAAAAGGTAGTATTAGCTCAGTCTGGTTTTTCAAAAGGCACTTGAAATAAATATAAAACTACAATATTAGAAAAAATATATAATCATTATTCAAACAGCTGACTTGAAACGGTCCCTTGTTCATGGGGAAATCTTCAGTTAGTTTTTCAAGTACCAGCAGTTCAGTCGAAAGATTCACCAACTGCCCCCTGGAGAAAACTGTAGATCTGCATTTAAATGGAGATATATTGTTTCCAAATGTGCACTACCTGGAAGGCAGATACTGTCAAGGTTTTTTAGTGAATGGATTTAAAATTGCATTAGGTAAGTTTCATTGCTGCAACCCTTATTGCTTCTTAGGACTGAGGCTATTTATTTAGGATTTTGTCTGCATGCATATATTTGCCCTAATAATTAAACAAAGCTGCCCACTAACAAAGGGGAATCACTGCTTTATAGAGTGTTCAGATATGACCAACTGGCCTTCTTGGATACAACTCTGACATTATTAAGTTATCATAAAAGTTATATATAGTTATGTATAAAGCTTTACAATACAACTAGTTTAGAGTTATAAAATACTGTATAAAATGTATGACCAGTACATATCCTGCATATTATTCAAAATATTTTAGCAACAATTTAAAATGTGTTTTCTGGCATTTAGCTCTGACCCTTTATATTCATGCATTTTTCAATGAATGATCTTAAGAAAGTGTTGAATGCCACATCACTGTAACTGCTTATTAACACACATGCTTTCTCAATTTTTAGACCTAACAAACTATTTTGACTAGTCAACAATACACATTTAAAACCCAGGAGACTTTTAAAATCAAATGAATCCTGGCTGGCATATTGGAAAACCATTATCAGATCAGATCATCCCTCTTTTTTCTTTTACTGTACATGAATGCAGATATAGACACATATTTCTTCAATACACTCACAGACAACACACAAAAAAACCTTCTAGAGAAGTTTTGCATAAGTATGCTGTTAAGGCATATGTAACGTTCATAAAGAAAAAGACACTCACAATCAATTTCAAACACTCAGACATTAGTCTAGGCAGCCTCCTGCTGAATTTCTGGTTGCAATGAAATGTCCCTGTAAACAAGGTTACTGAGAACAAACCAAGATATCCTTCTCAGCAACACCTTCAACAGGAGCCCTTCAGCTGTCTACTTAGTTTGTTATGCCTTATCTTATAGCACTGACATTCTAATGCTGATTCAAATTCTGGGTTCAAAATGAAAGATGAAATATCTTTAAGATCACTTAATATTGAAATACTGATGCAATAATAAGCAGTGCTATGATAACAAAGCAGATAGAATACTCTAGATGGTAACCTTTTAATTTTGGGAACAGAAGGGAGTATGGCAGTGCATACACTTAACGTAGTTAAATTATCTGCTTATTTTCATATCAGATACTTTCAGCATCAAATCACTATCTTCTGTCTATTAAATATTTTTAAAAATAAATATTTTAGTGACTTAACGATAGAATATAATAATATTTATTTATTTTGTATCCCAACCTACATTCTAAGATCTAGGATGATGGGGAGGTAATAATAACATAAATAAAGCAAGAAAATCTCAGTTTAGTACACATATTCCAGAAAAAATACAATAAAAACAACATATCAGCAATATCAAATAGCAGCACTGCTGATATCCAAAGGCTGGAACAAACAGCCAGGTTTTCACCAGTCTTAGGGATGCCAGTAAGTACTGAAGCCAATCAAATTTCAGGGTGGGGGCACTCCAGAGCCAGGGTACCGTAATAGAAACGAACCACACATGAGTCACTGCCGGGCATACAGATCCCAATGACAGGATGCTAAGGAGCCAGAACCACTCCCCACCCAACTGCAGATATCAACTGCAGGGCAAGAACATACAAAATATATAACAAAACAACTGCAAACCAATAACTCCCCCTCCCACAAACACATTTAAAAAGCCACAGAATAGGGTTGCCATATTTCAAAAAGTGAAAATGTGGATACAAAAGTTTTGTTATGAGTTGCCGGATGTCTGGATTTTACCGGACATTACAGCCATTTCCGCCCACTTTTTCCGGACATATGGCAACCCTACCATGGAATGTTAATCAGCCAAATGCCTGATTGAAGAGAAATGTTTTTGCTTGGCACCTAAAGATATGTAATGAAGGTTTCAGGCCTTCCTGGAGAGAGCATTCCACAAATGGGGAGCCAATGCAGAAAAGGCCTGTTCTCATATTGCCATCCTTTGGACCTCTCGTGGAGGAGGCAATATTTACATGCACTTTTCAGGTGGACCTCACAAATGGTTCAGAACAGACCATCACAACAATAAGCATCATTTAAAAACTTACAACTATTATAAGGACAATGATAATAAATAATGGCATATGCATGCATCCCTATAGCCAACAATCTGCACATCCAAGGTATTAAAGTAGCTTCATATGTTACAAATCCCTGCATGAAATTAGAATGAATTAATTAGTATAGCCATAAACTGCAACATGTTGCCATCTTTATTGCTGCCAAGTTTATTGTTGCATGAACATGCCAGGGCAAGCCTCAGTTGGCCATGGCCTTGAGCACTTGTGTGTAAGATCATCAAACATGATAAACTATGTGTACCATGCTCATTCCGGTTCAAAAGAATCAGTAGCCTATATAAATTAAATTGTGTTGTGAGCATGCCTGATGTAAAAAAAAGTTACGATTCAGACATCACATAGAATGCAAACCTGGCAGTGCAATGTCAGTTCAAAAATGCCCTATTTATTGCATTGGGGCTTACTCCTACATAAGCAGATATAAGATTTCTGCATAAATCACTTTAATTTCTAAATTATATCTTTTAAAGTAACATCTAAACCAGTGATATACAGTGGAACCTTGGGTTGCGGACGTAATCTGTGATGGAGGCATGTCCGCAACCCACAGCATTCACATCCTGAAGCATTGCGTCTGCGCAGGTGCGATTTGGCGCTTCTGCACATGAGCAAAGTGCAATTTAGTGCTTCTGCGCATGCGCGAGTGGCGAAACCCGGAAGTAACCCATTCCAGTACTTCCAGGTTTCCCGCGGTCCGCAACCCGAAAACATGTAACCTGAAGCGTCCGTAACATGAGGTATGACTGTATCCATATTCATCAGAATTTTAAAAAATCATTTAATTAATTTCCCCTTTATAAACTGCCCCAGTTTGATCACATTAAATCATATGGTTTGAGGTGAGCAAGTAGAATGCCTAGTAAACATTGTTCAAAAGTTTCCATGGCTCTCCTCCTTTGCATCTTTTGCATCACTGGGAAACACAGCAGAGTCTAACTTGTTATAAAGTCCAAGCCTAGGCTCATAGTTTGTTTCTCTCCACATATACCAAGAGCAGTAACCAAGGTTTGTTACTGGCATACTATACAAGGTTTGTTTGGATAAACAAACCTTGGGTAAAGGTTTGGATGACATGACACGTCAGACTCTGGTTTGTTTAGTCTGTGGTGCAGGAGCAGGGGAAGAGTCATGGAACTAGCACACATTAAGCCATGGCTTTAAAAAAAAGCAACAGTGGTCAGTGGGGCATGCTCTGATAGTCTACTCTACTCCAATACACTTCTACCACTGAGTTCAATAAGGCTTGTTCTCAGGAAAGAGTGCCTTCATCCTATTGGGCTGGGTGTTATGCACATTGAGCTCTATGAGTCTATGAGATCATCTCTTCATGCAAAATAAAACTGCATACCTAAAATCTTGCCACAGCTGCCTTCTTCTAACCCTCCCTATTATAGTCAAAATGCATCACCTCTGCAGTATTCCTCTACATTGATGGTTACATGAAGAAAATTAAGATTTCTCTTCTGCCTTCGTGTATCTTCTACAAGTACTCCCCTAATAGCCATATTTAAGTTAAGCCTGTTTAATAAGACATATAAGTACATGGCTGAGGAGGGAGAAATCTACAATGTGAGCAAGTGAGCAATCACAGTTCTCCTCCTCCCCTCCTCCTGTCTTCCCTCTTCTTTCTTTAACCTTTGAGAGAAAATGCACCAACCCACTGGCAACTTCCCAAGTATGTTTTCATGTGCAGTCACAGCTAACTGTAAGGAGCAGAATCCACCACATTAATAGCAACTCACAGCTTAAAAACACACAAAGGTCTCCTAGACACGCAGCTCAGGAGGACACAGAAGCACAAATGCCTTTGTTCAAAACACACACAAAACGTGCTCCTGACACTTTATGTCAGGCTTCCTCAACCTCGATCCTCCAGATGTTTTGAGACTACAATTCCCATCATCCCTGACCACTGGTCCTGCTAGCTAGGCATCATGGGAGTTGTAGGTCAAAACATCTGGAGGGCCGAGGTTGAGGAAGCCTGCTTTATGTGCTATACATATATAAGTAGTTTAAAATGTGGGTCCCCCCCCACTTGTTTCCTTCTTTGTAAGAAAAAAAGAGTGTGATGTCTGCATGTAGGGATGAAATGCCACTGTGTGTAGGGACAAAAGCAAGCCATGAAACAATGGTGCATAGATCTCCCAAGTCATCAGTTGCAGAAAGAGGCTCATCTCTCTTTCACTTTCTGACTCTCTCAACACCCCTTTCCTCAGGGTCTTACCTTTTTGCTTAAGATACTATGCAAAGTGCAATGCACATTGTCCATGGATTGCAGCATGTACCGTATTTTTCGCTCTATAACACGCACCCGACCATAACACGCACATAGTTTTTAGAGAAGGAAAACAAGAAAAAAAATATTCTAAATGAAACAGCGGATGTATGATTTTTGTGGTTCATGCTGTGGCCACAGACATGTGATTTGACAGTGAGTTTGGGGTAGCCCAATGCAAAAATCCTGAGGATCCATGTGGATGTGTGCTTTGTAACCACGTTTTAAGTGGGGAGGGAAGGAAAAGCACTCAAGGGACAAGGAACACGCGTGGGGTGGGTGGAGAAGGATGCTGTTAATAATGCAGAAGAGGGGTATAAGAGGAGAAGGCTCCTCTCCTCTCCCGCTTTGCTCCTTTAAAGCAAGCAGGCTCTCTGTCCCTCTCTCCTCCCCACTCAGCGGCTCTTCTCCCACTTTGCTGTTTCAAAGCAAGCCACGGAGGAGGGAAGGAAGGGGAACCATGGATCCTCTGCTCACAACTGCAGCAGATCCCCCCACCATCCGTACGCATTCGCTCCATAACACGCACAGACATTTCCCCTTACTTTCTAGGAGGAAAAAAGTGAGTGTTATGGTGCAAAAAATACGGTATATATAATAAACTATAAAATGTAAGACAACAGAAGAAAGGTGCAACTCTCACCACATAAGGGCCCAACTATCACACCCCACACAAGAGGGGCCCAGTTATCTAGGTCATCCTCCTGCCAAATAGCAGCTCCCTGGATAGAAAGCTGTCCCGTTCCTCTCCCACCTTCCAGATTTACAACTCCCGAAAACAGCACAAGCAATACACAGTGTGTATAAAGGGGGTAGGGGAATCCCTTTTGACCAATACAACTTCTGCTGCCACAAGTTTTGGGACCTATGTGGAATTTAATTATCATCTACCTCTCTAAACCTTGATACTCAGAGGAAGGAAGATTGCATGAACCTCAAGCCAAATGTCACTTTCCCTCTTCCCTCTTGATTTTTGAACTGCTGTGTGTGTGTGTGTGTGTGTGTGAGAGAGAGAGAGAGAGAGAGAGAGAGCAGAAAAACACACATAATCTCAACACAAACACAGCAAGCTTTCTTTCCTGCTCCCCAACCCCATACATATTTTATTGAAACTGAGACCCACTTTGTTCAATGGTACTTATTCTAATACATGCCTACCTGAAAGTAAATCACACTGAGTTCAATTGGAGTTACTCCTAAGTAAGTGCACATGAAAGCACTGCCTCACACAATCAGTACCGCAATGTGGTAAAACCATATTAATAAGAGGGAGGGGGATAGATAAGAATAATTCCTCTAGTATTTAACTGGCAGGCAGGCCTGTTTGGCTCCTGCAAATCGCTCATCAGAAAGTGTTTTAAGAAAAAAAGCGGTGATGGGGTGAGGTGCTAATGTCTCTTTCCCCGTGTGCCACCTCCCAAGCTCCCGCGGACGGATCGCGCTGCCCTTGGTAATCCAAGAGACGAGGCAGCCAAGGTAGCAGCCGATTGGCAAAGCTGCGGAACTTCTGAGCTCCTTGAAAGGGAATCTAGGAGTGGTGGGACAGGCGCGCAGACGTACCCACAAACACCCACACAGGGTATCAGTCACACATTCCAAGCAGCCGCAGATCAATTAATAATAACAAGAGCAATAACAGTAACAATACAGTTTGTTGCGATTGCAGGCACACCATACAGGCAACAGCTTTAAAGTCAAGTCCTCTCACTCCAGCCCCGAATATCTCTCCCCCCCCCACCTGCGCACGGTGTTTCTAATTCTGCCTCCATCTCTGCATGCTGAAGAACTGCCCCATGATTGTGGCTCCTCGAATCCTAGCCAGCTGCAATGATCTTTTGTTGTTCTTGTTGTTGTTTAAATAAATAAATCCCCTTACACGAACGGGAAGGAAAGGTTGGGGAGGGCAGGAACAGGACAAAAACCTGCGGGAATGGAATCTGTCACCATACTCAAAACACGCAAGAAAAACAAACAAAAACCCCAAGCTATCCTTAAAAAGAGAAGAAGAAATGGTAAAGAGGTGGCGGGGAGCGGGGAGAGGGAGAAATCAATAAAGCCCGGGTGGCTGGTTTGACTGTGTGATTTCTATGAAAAGGAACTGACTCTAGAGCAAGTCAAATTGAACCAGGTCTGAAGGAGGAAAGGTGGGGGGGAGGAGTGTAACAGAGCTTCTATCAGCTGTTCGGCTCTTCCCAATCTAAAAAAGAAAGGGGGGAAAGGGAAAGGGGGGATGCCCCAGATGTAATGTTAGTTTTCAGATGTGCATGATAAGATAAGGTGTGGACTCGGTTTACCTGGTCAGGGCAGAACCGCAGGCGGTTTAATCAGGTGAGTCGTCGGGGACTGTAAAGAAGCCGAAGCCGGTTTCTTTGCTAGGAAAGTCTACAACCCCATGCAGGGACATTGCAAAATCTTTACACACGCCTCCTTTAACTGGGCTTCCGCGACCTCAGCCGGAGAAAGGGGGGAGATTCCTGCCCGAGGCAGCTTGAGGCCACCTCCTCGAGCTCTCGCCCGGAGATCGGCAGGGTCTCCCGCAGCACGGGGTCCATTTAAACGGCTGCTCCGCACCAGGCGAAGCCGGCTGTGAGGGGGAGAAAGGCGGCGGTGGGCACCCGAAGGATGCACGGGCCTCCCTGTTTCCTTGGTAGAGTCGATCCGCACTCAGTCTGACCCAGGACGTCACTCTGCCTGTCTGTTTTCTCAATGATAACTTGGCAGGAGAAGGGGGAAGCTGCCAGGTCCCCCCCCCTCCTTTCTCTCTCTCTCTCTCTGAGATCATTACTTGGTATGTGCACTTTTCTCGCATGCATTTTTTAAAATATATAAATATATGTGTAATAATGCCCGAAGATCGTCTTATGCATAATCATGGTGATCGTTAGCAGCCTGCTCGGTTGTATTTGCATTGATTTGAGTCTGCCTGTGTGGCTGCGTGTGTTGTTTCTTGCTGCTGCTGTTCTTAAAGGGGCTTGGTGGGTGGCTGGGGTGGCTGGGTGAGAAAATACTATTGCCTGTTTGTACAAAGAATCCACCAGCATTTAGAGATCCCAACATATCCTACAACTGGCACCGTTCCTCCCAGTCATTATTCCATAATCAAAATATGCAGATCCAGTCAGCGGATCCTGCCAAATCCCAATGATTTCCTCATTTGTCTTTCCCCATTCATCTGATTAACCACGTTGAATGTTTGTCTGCTGTATTTTCATTACACAAGTGAACATACCCCAGTGCCTAGACAAAAGGTAGGGGGGCGGGCGGGCGAGAACCCGTTTGGGGGATGCATTTTTATTTTTTCACCCAGCTACTAAAATTTCAAATGTAATAAAAGATTGCTTAAACTGCTTTTATTACATCCAATATTTATTAGTTATTACAATAATAGAACTACAGTACTGGAAATTCTTTCCAAATCTGGAACCCAAAGGATTGATCTGCTCTGCTCTGCTCTGATTGTGCCACAGAAATAGTGCTTCTAGAATAACCAAAATCGCTCAAATCAATGTCTCAAACTGTAATTAATTGCCTATGTCATATCAAAATTGTGAGAATATAAAAATAAACTGTGGGCAGGTCTCATTTGTCCTGTAATGTTATGACCAGTTACTTGGTTTCAGTATATTATGCATCAGATGGTTTCAACAGTGCTTGGTTTCAAGTGTTTGTCATATGGTAGTCAACATCCACCAAAGAACCATGGCCACAATCAATGCCTGTGGAAAGACCTGTGTGTGCATGGCGCAGTGTTGACATGGCCTAGCCATCATTGGTTGCCAGATTTTGAAACAATCAGATTAAATCCACTAACAAGTATCTAGGAAAGGGCTGTAGTTCTAATAGCAGAGCACATACTTCACATGCAAAAGTCTCTGGGTTCAGTCCCTGGCCTCTTCAGATAGGTCTGGAATTGACCCCTACCTAAAATTAGGTGCTTGGCTGCCAGTCATTGTAGAGCTATGGACCAAAGATTTGATTCCATATAAGGCAGATTCCTATGTTGGTTCAAGCATTTTTTAAAATACTTTTGGAGTTGTAATGTACTAATCTCAATGCATGTTGGGAGCGCCTCTGAGCAACAGTAGCAGTCACCACAACCAATTGTCTGTTTATTACTTCTCTATCCCACCTTTCTTCCAATGAATTCAAGGCAGCTCAAACTGCTCCCCCCCCCCCCACCAATTTTAAACCTTAGAAAAACTTTGAGGCATGTTAGACAGACTGAGACAATAGTGACTGTTCTAGTGATCAATGACCAGGAAGCTTTATGGCTTGAGGATTTGAACTTGGTTTTCCTAGTCCAACATTCTAACCACACTGACTTATGGTGGGTTCAGTAGTACATAACAGGTTGCCAAACTTGAGGCAGTGGAGCACATCACTAGTGCCGAAGAAATGTCACCTAAAATGGTTGTGTCTCCCAGGTGTAACTCTGGGTACTCTGTGGTAACCTCCTATCCACTGTTAATCTCCATCACCACCTACTCTTGACCACCAGGAACCTGGAGAAAGGGCAGGGTGATCTGTAATGTGGTGGCAAAACTCCAGGCAGTAAGTGCTTTTGTACATTACAACACAGAGACAGATCTGTCACTTTAGGGATACCATTTTTGGTGTCATCCCCATGACAGTTGTAATGTGCGCTCCAGCCCAGATTCAGTGCCAAATGCTCCTACCAGGCTGTTGCCAAGTACTATAAGAGAGAAAAAGAATAAGGCATCCAGATCGTATGGTGGGTAGATTTCTCCTGCAACAAATTGGACACCTCACATGAAGTACTCTTGCACAATTGATTTATATGCTGTCAGTATTGGTGGTACTGGATTGTGAGATGCCATTTATTTCAGAATATTATAATACTCCATACAGCACAACAGGTTCTCTTTATTTTAGAACATCCTATTAGTGCCATATAGAAGCAGCCTCAAAGTATCTCCTGCTTTCTCAGTCTTGATCATGCAGTTTAACATACTTTGAACTAGTTTAGGATGCAGTGAGTAGCTGCAAAAATCACTAGAGGAATCAGCAGTCCAACAATTTCCTTGTAATTGCATTTTCTGGACCAGCTATTATATGCACACAAACTTATATGTCTATAACTTCAACCAATCATTCCCTGTCAGGAACAGCCCTCACCTAACAATATCCATATGGTACAGTGATAAATTGCTAGTATTCACCTAATATGGAACAAAACAGATGTAAGAAAATATGCTGTGCAAACCTATGCATATTTACTGAGAAGTAATTTCTACTATCTACTGTGGGACTGATGTACTGGTAATTCTATTTAGGATTCTAGCTTAAAACAACAACCCAGCATTTTCAAAGCTAACATAATCATCCTTTTAAACCAGCTGTATCTATAATAACATATAAATACATCTAATTTGTACTTATTTTGAATGTTTCATTGTTCCAAGCATCCTTCAGGGTTCCAAACAATTTACTTGTGAAAGTAATAATCAAATATTTATATGCTAATATATATGGTGCTGTTTAGAGCTCAGTGTGGCAGCAATGTGGAAATCAGTTCACACTGAAGGCCATTTGCCCAGACATACACTATTTTAAATTCAATTTTATAGCTTTGTCTTCAAAGAACTTCATTGGTGAAAGTCCAATATAAAAGCCCCTCATCTGTATAGTCTATACTGCACATAACACATATACATCAGAAAGTGTATGTGTGTGTGTATAATGTGCACTGTATGAATGTATACAGTGTGAATGAGCTGAAGATACTGAACAAAACACAAGTTTTCCAAGTTGCTGGCAGTTAGGCATCCAATAACCACCCAAGCATTTAGCCAAAGAGATCTCAAATGCTATCAGCCTATGTGGATCTATACACAACAATGATCAAATTAATGTAAAATGTAGGACTTCCGGGGTGGCGCCATCGGCAATGGCGGACTCCCTCTGAACCGGAGGGACCAGCTCCGCGCGAAACGGGTCGTTTCCGCTACGGCGAAGCGGGGACCCTTTAAAAAATCACAGGCGGATGAAGCCTGTGACCATGGGACTCGGCGGGCACCTTTAGCGCCCCCCCAACCCGCAAAGGAACCCATTAACGGGCTCCGAAGCGAAGAGGGGGAAGTGGCGCAGTGCTGTGAGTCTACTGCTTTTTCCGTGGAGCGAAGCCGCATAGCCGTTGCCGGAGAGCGCTGCCTTTTTCCTGGGACAATTTGGCATCTAAAGAATCACCCGTGAGTACTTAAAACTCGAACAATTGGACTTTAAATAAGGATTGGCCAGTAGAGAGGAATTGGACTTAAAATTTACTTCAATTTGGTACTGAAACAGGAAGGTCTAAACAGGAAGTCAGCCTTCCATTTCTTTGTAGTCAGAATAAAGCAAAGACAACGTAACTAGAGCTTAGAAAATTACTTTTAAAGGATTGGCTTTCATCATTTAAAATCATGGAACCCCCCTTCGGTAGCAGGAGAAGAAGGGGGATCTCTTTTTGGACTGTTTAAACCTGCAGAAGTGAGTTTAAAGTAAAGTAACTTTCCACCGTCCTGATCCTGGAGCGGAGAGTCAGGACTAACGTTTGAAGCTCGTTGAGACAAATGTTTTTGACAGACAGCTAAAAGAAAAGTAACATAGTGATTCCATTGTTTCCTTTTGCATCTCAAAAGAACAAATATTGACTGAATATCTTTAAAAAGAAACTTTGTTGCTATTGTTCTTAAAAGAAAGAATAAACAGAAGTTTTCCCCCTAGAGGGAGACTGTGAAATTGTAACCAACTTCAGGAGCTTGCAGCTGTTACAGATTACAATCGTGGGAAAGGACTTGTGACCTTGTAGGACAATGTTTTCAGAAGCTCTGTTGGGTGCTTTCTGCAAAATAAATGCCCTATTGGATCAGCTAAGCCAGAAGACGGATTTGATGACTAATGCGACCAGAAATTTTGAACAGGCAGTAGGAAACTACATGGAGCCTACCCAGGAACTAAAACAGAAGTGTGCTATGACAGCACAGATGAGAGAAGAGGATACTGCTGAATCCTGGCTGCCAGAAATGGAGGGAGTTGCGGCCCTGCAGGATCATGAGCCTTTGGATTTGATAAATGAATTTGGGGAAAAACAGGTTTGGAAAGATAAAGTCTGGTTTGGTTTGGAAATGGGGGGTTGGACTGACCCTCCCATGCAGGGAGGTTTGGACTTTCTGAGTCTGGTAATGGGCCGTCAGATGTTTGGAGCTGTGGGGGCTTTTAATTTTGGAGGGAATCTGAAACAGGTGTTTAAATATCACATGGTGTTTAGTCTGGACTATGGAAATGGGGCTGATCTGCTGAAAAGGGTCAAAAATATTACTAAGCTGGAGTTCCCACGAGTGAAAGGAAAATATGAAGAAGAGCTGCGGAAGGGACATGGAAGAGACTTGAGGGCCTCGGATATAAGGATACCAGGTTGATGCGCTAGATTAATGGGACAAAAAGGACTGACAAAATCCGGGACCAGGAGGAAGGGACGCTGGATGAAGATTGGATTGTTTTACTTTTCTTTCTTTTATCATTAGGACTGTTTTAAAATAATTGATGAATGTTAGAAAAATGTTGAAATGGAACTACTTGGTTCTAGTAAAAATGTTTAAAGAATTAGGTTAATGATATGGTTATGAGAAGTTGGTAAAAATAAGATTTAAGTTTTAAGTTTTAAGATTTGCTATAAGACAAGATGAAAATAGATTAAGATAATGTAAGGACAAAATATTATGAACTATGGAAGGGATTTGCTGTGATAATTATTAACCAGGATACAAGAAAGGGGAGGAGGAGGAGGTCAAAGAAAGAAGGTAATAAAAGTTAGATATTTGAGAATGATGGAAGTATTTTTTCTTTCTATTTTTCTGTTTTGTCTTTTTTCTGTTTTTTCCTTTTTATAATTTTAAAAAATCTTTAATAAATATTATTTAAAAAAACAAAACAAATTAATGTAAAATGTAATATGTTTGCAATATTGTACACCTATGCATTGAGAACAATATGAGTGAGAAACACATGAGCAAGTATATATAGACTGCAGTGCAAAACCATAATCAAAAGAGCTATAATATACAATAAATAGCTGCACTTGCCCAGCAGGCTTTGAGCAACTGGCTGAAATGCTAAATATCCACATGCAGCATGCTTTTGAAACTTATGAGCACATGGAGCAAAACGGGTGGGAGTAAAAAGTTATACTTGACACATTTAGACCTTTGGTTACACTTAAAGCAATTCCAAACATTGCCAAGTGTGATTATAGGAATAAGTACATGTTGAAAACAAATTAGGGCTGGTTTGCACATGTGATGGGAGTGCTGAAATTCCTCCAATAAGTATGTCTTAGTTATGCATATTTAGGAGTACTATGATGTATGAACTGGAAGTATATGCATGTATACATGATTACATGGGATGGCAGTGATTCCCATGACATAATGACTCTAAAAAGTGTTGCCAAGGTAGTGCAGCCTTATATAGTCATGTGCACATGTAACTGCTCATTCACACTATGACTATTCTCAACATCATTACAAGAATACACAAGCTCAAATGTGATGATCTTTAAGGAGAGAATCTGGCATACAAATAATAATATATTGATAAATATATTTCAAGAACTATGTGTTTTTGAAACTGTTCATCTAGTTGTACTGGTTTTCCAAAAGTGCTCCTTCCTAGTATAATGCATGAATTAATGGCTTTTAATCATCACACTAAAAAAAACACAGCCTGACTTTCTAAAACGTGACTTTGGAAAGAGGTAAAGAACAAAACCTTTTCCTTTTTTTAACAATACTGATTGTGTGAAGAAAAGCATGATAATAATGTCTGGGGATAATTAATTTATTTGTGGTTACCTGAAGAATATGTCATAAAATATGAGCCAGTGTGATGTAGTGCTTAGGGTGCCTGACTAGGGTCAAGTAGACTCAGGTTCAAGCCCCAACTCAGCCATGAACCTCACTTTTAGCCTAATCTATGCCACATGGTTGTTGTGAAGATTAAAGCAGGAGGGCAGACCATGTATACTAACATGAGCTCCTTGTTGGAATACAAGCGTAATGAAAAATAAAATATGAAATATTTATAATCCATGACTTGGATCCACATTCATGTGTTAGTGATATGCATTTTGATGTATGCCGATCGAAAGGTCGGCGGTTCGAATCCCCGTGGCGGGGTGCGCTCCCGCTGCTCGGTCCCAGCGCCTGCCAACCTAGCAGTTCGAAAGCATCCCCGGGTGCAAGTAGATAAATAGGGACCGCTTACTGGCGGGAAGGTAAACGGCGTTTCCGTGTGCTGCGCTGGCTTGCCAGATGCAGCTTTGTCACGCTGGCCACGTGACCCGGAAGTGTCTGCGGACAGCGCTGGCCCCTGGCCTCTTGAGTGAGATGGGCGCACAACCCCAGAGTCTGTCAAGACTGGCCCGTACGGGCAGGGGTACCTTTACCTTTACTTTACCTTAGTCATATATGCCTAGGAAGACCCACCATCTGGGTTGAAGTTCCTGAGTGTTGCAGGACTCTCTGGAGAGATGTGCTATGTTGCATGGTTAGCTATAGCTGAGGGATAAAAATCAGGGTCCTATCATGGATACATAGAAATGTGTTTGCACAGGGGTCCTTGGACCGGAGCCCATATTTTCTAATATAGTTCTAATTCACATTACTGTCTGTCAAAAGAGAGTTGGGTTATATTTATGTTCCTTCAATCTCTTCCCCCTTTTAACAAACAATCAAGGCTTAAATCAGAGTTATTTCATTGAATATATATTTTAATATATCAGATACATTGGTAGCTTAAAAAGATTGTATACAAATTATAATTTGGGCCTATTAAATTATAAACTGCAATATTTTACTAAAACATTGTCCATATCACTTTAATGATATCACCTTAATTTTTGTGGTGGCTTCCCTTTGTGGAATGCTCCCCCCAGTGAGACTTGCCTGGCACCTTTGTTACATATCTCTAGGCACCAAGCAAAAGCATTCTTCTCCCACGCCTTTGGCTACTTAAACTGTGGCCTTTTAATCTGCCTGAAGGGGCGTTATTGTTTTTGTTTGTTTTTATGGTATGTAGTTTTGTGTTTTTACATTGTAAACCCCCCTGTGATCTTCAGATGAAGAGTGGTATAGAAATCTAATTAATTAAAATTAATTATTAATAATAAGGAATTTCTAAAAGACCTGAATGTAGTGGCTACAGAATGACAGGGTATAGGGCTTTGAGGGGATGAGATATTATTTTGATTGACTTACACTGTTACAAGCTGTGGAGAACATTGTTGCAATCAGCAGTACTGCCAGTATAAAAATGGGTTTGAGTGAGATCTGCGTCCAGCTCACGCAGCATAACTGTTTTATGGGAACATTACAAAAATGAAAGTCTTTCTCAATCTAAACAGGAAAACATGCCCCTATGATTTAAGGCTCAGCAGAAACTTTACTGAAAGCATGCTGGCTTGTTTTATGATACAAACCTTTATGGGAATTAGAAATTTGCTCAGAATGAAGGCGTTATCAGAGTCACTGGACTCTAGAACTGAGCTAGTTCTGTTGTGAGAATAAATGGGCTAGAGGGCAGGGTATAGAATGGACAGGGGACAACAACTTAAGTTGAGGGATCAAAGGTTACAAGGATGTACCTTAGAAAAGAAATGAGGCATTTTTAAACGTAATTATTGTCAACACACTCTGCCAGCCTGGGAGGAATTGTCTGCTTTATCCATGATCCAGAACAACTTTATTCATGGTCATATAACATACTACAGAGGTAAGCAGCATTGTGTCTGTCATTAATTGTGTCTGACCCAGCTGATCAGTAGACAGACCAATCTGCCTGAGGATTGTTTCCAGACTGCTGATCACCAGACCTTGCATAAGCAAGTCTACTGTGCTGGATTCAGGGGAAACTGACGTTCAGGATTTTGAAAAGTCCTTAACAATTTCCTAGCCATTACTAGTTAGTGGCTAGCAGCAAATGTAAGAATTAGCCTTGACAAATCTGGTAACCTAACAAGGGTCAGGAAGAAATCACTCCGTGATGTTTGAATACAAAGGATGAACTAAGATTCAAAATGCAAATGCAAGTTTCTCAGATTCATTTTTATGTCCATTTCTTTATGAAAGCCTGCCATGTTTGGGGGAATGTTTATGCTTACTTCTAATCAATGGGCCAAGGCTCAGGAAGACCAAAGATTGGACAAAGGAGGACAGCTTATTGATACTGCAATGGAAGTGTTATTCTGTATAACAGACATTTACTGCTTCTTTGAAGTTTACTTAATGCTGACTGCATCTAAAGTCTGCTGGGCAGTTCTGGACTGCTGAGATAGAGAGGTTTGCCACACTTATTATTCCTTCTTAACACAAAATGTAAATCTTGCCAATTGGAATAAGAGTGAATTGAACAGAGATGGCAGGATTGTAAAATGAATCTTTATTTAACTAGAAATGGCTATCCTATATATATATGAGCAAAACCCTGAGTTGCTCAGATAGAATGTGTTACTGAAACCAATTGCACTTTTGTACTTTGTGTGTTTATGCTGGAAGTAACTCATGATTTTCTAATAAGCAAAGCAAAAGATAGTTGCACATTGTTTAAAATTTTACAATACACTAAAGAAGCCCTAGAAATTGGAGAACCATTTGATATGGAAAAAGAGTTTCCATGAGCAATGATGCAAAAACCATCAATGAGATAAATGCTTTTGGAATGGATGCTAACAACACATCAAAATAGTTTATTCACAATATGAAAAAAAGAAATGATGCCATATTCAGTGTATTAAAATAGGCGAATGATCATTTGGATACAATGGCAATATCAATGTGCAGCATTCTTAAATACCATAGACTGCAATTATTTTTTTCCAAGTGTAAAGAAGAGGAGTCATTGTATTTATATCAAGGAGTGTAGCTTTCTTTTGATTCTCAAACATGACAAAATGCATTGAGAGCTACACATGAGTACTGAAAAAATTCCCTATGTCACAGAGATTTCCATGAAATCCATGGAATAGCAGTACATATACACTGAAAGCATTACCTCTTATAAAAATCTGAGGTGCAGTAGGATTCTATGATCTTGCCTACATAAACACACCTTAGGTTTGGTGAGCATATGAAGATGCTTTACCTTGAGTAAGATTATTGCTCAACCTAGCACAGTTGGGCCTCTTTGCCTGGGATTGGCTCTCTCAAGATGTTAGGGAGAAGTTATTTCCAGCCCTGCAGTAAGAACCGTTTAGTTTTTGATGACAGGGTCTAAATTTGGCCTTAGCCACCTCACAGAATTATTTTGAGGTTAAGCGAGAACTGTTCACATCACCCTGAGCAAATTGGGAAAAGGGTGCGATATAAATGTAATAAAAAATTGTACACAAAATACCATTATCTTGACCATAGCCCGACACTCAGCAGTTGGCCTGATTTCACATGACTGCAATATCAAGCGATGATCTATCTGCATGTGTGAATCAACTCTTAAGAGATATAAAAGCAGAGAGAAATGGTTTAGCAAACTGGGAACAAATATTGGGTCTATGCATTTCTGCATTACTTCTCCCCACTAACACACCAGCTCCAGCACTTCAGTCCAGGGCTGTTTAAACCAGAGGTCTCCATGACATCTGGTGAAGGAATAGGACTTGCAACCACATTCTTTTTGGGGTTCTGTGTATGGTTTGGACTGTAAAATGGTTGTTTTTTGTATGAGAAATTCTTCTACACAGGGACACATGTTAACAGGAAAGTTAAAAGTATGCGCAGGAAACTTCTGCACAGACGGGTCAAAAGTTGTTGGGAGAATTGTTTGCTCAGGAAGGTTAGAAGTGCACAGGAGTGTCAAAGGTTCAACCTAGGAATCTGACAATTAAGAAACAGAAAGTTAAGAACTCTACTTTCCTTCTCACTAATTAAAATAGGGGTGGTTAGCCTGTGGCCCATGAGCCCCTGCAACTTTATCTGCTGGTGTGATTGAATGATAAATGATCCCTCTACCTGCCCTTTAGAGAGGATCTAAAAAGAGCAGTTTATATCCATTTTCAGCACTAAGCACCACAGTACTGAGATAGAAGATAAGCCCTCCTATATATATATATATATGTAATGGCTTTAGGGGTTGCTTGTGCGTAAATAGCCGCTGCTCTGGGCTAGGTTGGCTGGTTAAACCATTTCTCGCTGGACAGCCATCCACTCCGTGGCTGTTCAGTCGCTGGCAGAATCCATCAGTGGGCGTTTCTTAAACCTTTTCCAACATAAAAGTTGTTTGACGCCCAGTCTCCTCCTACTCTCCCTGCGCGGAAGTCTTCTGCGAAGGGAGGGTGTGGGTAGCGGAGGACCTGTGCTCTCCCCGCTGGTGTCCAGTGAAGAGTCCCAGAGCCTGCTCTCTGCTTCCCCCATTGGCCCCCCTCTATCCCTGGTGTAGCGCTGATTTTCTTCCCCAACAGGAGACTTGCCTCTCTCCCTGCTTGGCCCCTCTCCAGCATCATTGTGCGGCCTCACCTCCTCCTCTAGTTCCGATGGCAGTTCCCTGACAATATATATGGTAAAAGGTAAAGGACCCTGGACAGTTAAGTCCAGTCAAAGGTGATTATGGGGTTGCGGCTCTCATCTTGCTTTCAGGCCAAGGGAGCCAGCATTTGTCCACAGACAGCTTTGCGGGTCATGTGGCTAGCATGACTAAACCACTTCTGGCACAATGGAACACCATAATGGAAACCAGAGCACATGGAAACACAGTTTATATTCAAATATATACACTCCCTCTGACAGCCCTTTAAAGAGGATCTCTAAAACCCTCTGCCTGCAGCATTTTCCTCCACCACAGGGCTAGACTGAGGATGGGTGGAAATACTGCCTTTTACTAGAATGGGCACAGCTGGAAATGCTGGTTGTTTCTGCATATGCATGTATGCCTCTGTATGTATGTTAGTGCATGCAAGAGTATGAGTAAGAGAGAGAGAGAGAGAGAGAGAGAGAGAGAGAGAGAGAGAGAGAGAGAGAGAATTCTGTGAGACTGCATGCCTGATGAGTGTATACTATATGTGTAGTGAATGTGCACATGTGGTAATTATATATGTATGTTCTATATGTATTGTGTGTGTGCATGGCCACATAGATTGGCTAAACCTACTGCTACTACATGGCCCTTGGAGCAGTGACTGCCTTTCAATGCAGTCCACAAAAAAGACTAGCCACCGCAGGCTAAAAGGTTGGGAGACTAGTGAAATTACTAGGTATGTTAAGGTGGAACTTAGGATAATTTATTGAAGAACTGAAGAGCTGCAAGGCAGAGAAGGAACTGAAACACTGAAACACCAACACTGGATGGTGGACTGTATCACAGTTTTTGCAGAGCTGGTTTGTCTTCTTGTCCTCTGTGTGGATGGATAGTGGAAGCAGGATCAATTAAACAGATCACTGAATGTTGTGCTTCCTCTTCATAGTAAAATCAATTCACAGGATTCGGCTTTTTGTAGTTTACGGTATGGGTTGCCTGTGCACACATTCAAGTTGTTTTTGTAAGTGCAGTAATCCACAATCATTCTGATCTATTTGCTAATGTTTCCAGTTTAGCTATGCAAGAGGCCTAAGCTTTTGTGATGTGCAGTGGATGCAGCAGGGCACTCTTTATGCTGCATCATCTTCACTCTGGAAAGGAGACTGGTAAGGATCAGAGGTGACATGCCTGTTTCTAGCTTCCATCTTAATCTCAGTTTAAGCCTCTAAACTGTGCTTTTAAGATAACTTTGGCTTTTTAACAGTTCAAGCATTAAGTGAAAAATCAGAAGAAGCAGACTAGTACAGCAAGGATAGGAAACTCCAGACTTGGAGGCTGAATGAGGCCCTCCAGACATTGCTATCTAGCCCTTGGGACTCTCCCTAGGCCACATACTTTGTTGTCTCTACAGTGGTACCTCGGTTTACGAACTTAATCTGTTCCAGAAGTCCGTTCTTAAACCAAAACCATTCTTAAAACGAGGCGTGCTTTCCCTAATGAGGCCTCCCGCCACCGGTGCCCTTCCACCGTTCGGATTCTGCTTGTAGACCAAGGTAAAGTTCTCAAACAGAGACACTATTTCCGGTTTTGCGGAGCTTGTAAACCGAATCGTTCTTAAACCAGACTGTTCTTAAACCGAGGTACCACTGTACTTTGTACCTTCCTTGAATGTTTCTGCCTTGCTAGAATGTATCTTTGAATTCTGAGGATGCTTCTTGCTTGTCTGGATGGAGGGCAGAGAGTGTGTCTAACAACAAGCCTACTGTACAAGATAAAATTTATTGCTTTGCCTACTTTTGGCCTATGACCCCACCCATTTGGCTTCCATAAGATTTCCTAGAAGGGAATGCGGTCCTTGGGCTGAAAACATTCCTCACCCCTGCAATATAGCATAAAAATTAAATTAAATATTTTCTACTTGCTGCTTTTGCTTTTTATACTGATTTTGCAGGGGTTCTTCCTGATTGATTTTGGTATGTTAACCTGTTGATAAAGTCTACAGCCATGGCTACTACTTTTATTAATTTTTGCTTTCATATCAAGACAAATTCAACACTTCTGATTGTGGTCAGGGCCAACTTCAGCACCAGTCATCCTTCAGCTGCTCCCAGGTCTCAAGCACCCCAAAAGGTCCCATTGCTGATGCTGACCTTGAGTCTGCACCACCAGTTAGTGGGTATAGCAGCTGCCTGCCATTTTAAATTTCTCACAGTACTATGGAGCACATGGCACAGGATCTCTCCAGAGCACTGAGGGAAATTTTTAATGGTAGCCAGGGACCCAGTTACATAAGACAAAGACTGCCTTGCCAAAGTCATATAAAACCTGGAGCCAGCCAATTTTGTGACTATTGAATCCTGAAAAGTACAACCCAAGAGGAATACTTCTTAAAACTCAACTTCTGAATTATAACAGGTGGTTGCAAGTCTTTGCATAATTCCCTGTGGCATCAGTAAGAGCATTTAGTGGTGCAACTCTGTTGTGTATATCATAATAAATGTTACCAAATTGTAAGGGTAAAGGAGAACAACAAAGGAGGGGGGAAAATACATGTTAAAGCAGGGCAGTGGGATTTGTTCTGGGCTGAAAAACAAACGAGACAGCCTCAGTTAATTTGCAGGTTTTATTAACTTAATTAGGAAGAGTGACAACATGTTGGGAACTGTGACAAGTTGGTTATACCCCCAACCCCACCCATGCCAGCCGATTCAAACAGCCAACTGGAATGTCCAGTAGCTGCCTGATACTGCCAGCTCTAAAACTGGGAATGTCACCATGTTCATCAAATTTAGATTGTGAGATCTTAAACCATAATAAACTTTAAAAGGGGTGGGAAAGAGAGAAATTAAATTCTTTCATTTTTTGAAATGTTCTAGGATTATAGTTCCTGTTTTTAGAAAAAGCAGAAAATTCACTGCAGGCCTAAGCTGCTGCTTTCTGTAATAGGATGTTTACTATCTGACATCAAGCTGCTGTTGGGAATGCCTGATTACAGCACAGAGAAACCTTAAGCACTGCTAACTATAACATTAATGGGGAATACATGATTCAGTTATGTGGCTGAGAATTCTTTTAACGGGGGTATATAAACCGAGGAGAGAGATAGAGAGAAACTTTAGGTCCTGCTGGTGGGACTTAAAACAAAATGTTGTAGTGTGGGGTGCTCCTGTTCAAGATGTCAGCCAGCCATGCCCTTTCCAATGGCACTCTATTCCACCCTACACACTTCCTATTTTCCCTCTCTCAATGTAGGCAGTAGTCTGTGTCCACAAAACATGATCAATCTTCATTAAGCTGTTTCGTGGTTCTTCCCATGCCTTTCAGGATTCTTTCCCTAAAAAAAATAAATCTTGTTGTTGTCTGGTAAACCTTGGGGTTCCCCTAAGCCTGGTGACTTAAATGTAATAAAACATGTTTCTTCTGCTGTACTTTAAATGGCAGAAAAGTGAACACTTCTATTTTTTTAAAAAACAAAATACAGATAAATATTAAATAATAAGCAGGCTTCATAAAGATGCAATGAAAGACTAGTAAGGGCATTCTTATGCTTATCATTCATTATCCAATTATTTGAAAATAAAATGTTACGTAAAGGAGTGTTAATGTGTAATTAATCTCTGTTTATATGATCTTGGTAATATTCCCCCAGAACTATAATGTTGGGGGTTCTAATCTATGCTGAATGGAAAACTAGGATGTATTCATGTTTATTCTAGACTGGCAAGAAATGCTTGTCAATGTAACAGGAAATGCAGAAACAGATTCCCATATCACAGCAACTCAAGAGTAGTGCTGTGAATGCACATAGATGCACATTGCACCACTTCTATGGATCCCTTTTAGTTGAGCCATCTAATTTCAGGGGTGTGGGGTAGTTTACAGCAGCATTCCAAAGTGCAGGTTTTTTTCTTCCCCCTATAGGAATGAATGGTAGCCATAAAAAAACACACACCAAGTTAGTAAATAAATGAATGTTCTCCCTAAATACTATTTTTGCCTGGGAGAGCAAGTAGAGCAAGTTATGATCCTCTCGGCAGTCTTTCCAGTTGAAAACCGTTATTTTCCCCCATAGAACTCAATTGTATGAGCACATTGTTTTATATCAGTGTGTGTGTGTCTTTAAAAGCACATTTGTCTCACCTTTACACACTATAATTTTAGAACTTTTATTAGGCCAGCCAAAATATGAGATGACAATGTGCATGCTTTCAAGCCTGCACACTTCTGTGATTTTCTGGTTGGCCTAATAAAAATATTGCCCTACTATGCTTTGATTTTTCTTATGGACCAAGGCCACTAGCATAAGGTGTACAACTACACACATAACTTATGAAGTGGCCTGCATTCCTTGATTTTCTTTACTATAAATATTATTTGATCCATCTAAACTAAAGGAGAATGAAGAACATGGGGGAGGGGAACAAAACCTAGCCAGCTAGCTTCCTCCCTTTCTTGACTGAATGTAAGTTTAAGATTGGTTTTGCTATCTATGTACAAGTAGAAGACAAGAGGAACGTTCATCTGCTTTGTCCTGGCTGGTCTTGCCTTCAGTCACCAGGGTAAGGAGGATTTCCCATGTGCTTATAGGCTGACCTGTCTCTGAGAGAGAATTCATACATCACACAAAAATAAATGTGAAGACCTGCTTCTCTGCTTCTCTGAAGAAAGCCTTCAGATCCTTCCATTACTTTTCTTAATACCTGCAATATTCAATTTACACTCATCCTAATTATATTTTGACATGATACATTATAAAACGTTCCAGTCTGCTGGATACATGATGCATTTTTAATTTTTTTTTAAACTTCAGCAGATCACTTTACCTGTAGTTATTTTGAGACAAACTGCAGTATTGAAAATGCTTTACAAACAGCCTTTAAAAAAACACCACACACACACAATTTATTGGATAAGTAGTGAAATGCTTAGAAAAATAAAATATTAGAGGAATGTAAGCATGTTTATATTATGAGGACAAAACACAGTGAAAACAAGGCACTGCAGATTTTAACTTGATTACCAGTCCATAATCAAAGGATAAGGAGTTGACCTTGGCATACTGTCTCAAGGTAACGGTGATACACACACAAACACAAATGTACACAGACACACATACACATTCAGGTACTTTCTAACACAGAATAGACTTTAATTTCTTAAAGGGTCTGTTTAGCACATATTTTTGTATGTAAATTATATTACCAAACCCAGGTATAAACCAGACAATTAACCACTTATAGAATCATATAATTATAGAGTTGAAAGGGACCTTGGAGGTCATCTACTCCAATACACAACAGTTCTATGTTGAAGCCATTATTACCAGTATGTCATCAAAACAGTTAATGTTGCTCTATGGATACTTCACGTATTTTATATTACTGACATGTTAGGGAAATTGGTCTTATATTTGTTGCCAATATCATTTGAACAGATATGTCGATGCATACTAATCACCTTATTGCACAGTTCTTTTTTATATACTCCTTTTCTAAATAACTTGTTTTGTATCCACATTTGTATAAATGTGTGTTAGATAACTGAATTAAATCAGCATTGTCATTCACTTTAAGGTGAGTCCTCTTTTTTTGCAGAATGATAGGAAATCTTAATTTTTATTTTGATATTTGTATATTCCCACTCATTATTCTCTGTTATATATGTCTATGGAATTTCAATATTTTGAATTGACTCCTGTGTTGCTGTGGGCAAAATTCCAGTCATGGGATGCTCCTCTAAATAACTGTTATAGAGGGTTGACGGACCCAACTGTGTTGGGATGGAATGTGGGGGCTGCATGGGGGAATTAGCCAAAATTGCCTTCTGCCAACAGGAACTTCCACTACCTTGAAAGCCCTTTCAGAAATGGAAGGACACTTGGGATCCAAGCCTTTGATTAAAAAAATCAACACAAACTGAACCTAGAGGATATAGCCACAATTTACATGTATGGACCAAATATTGTTATATAATTCCACAGTTCAAAGCCAACTACTTACATTACAAATTGATCCCCAAACCTTCATGACTTCTCACCAAATATCCTTCTTTGAAACTCCCCTGTTAATGTTGCTCCTTGCACAACCCCAAATTAAGAAGTTATATTTGCCTCAAATTCTCTTCTTTCAGAATCAAGCTGATTTAGAAAGCTAGATGCATATTGCAAAAATCAGCACCAAAAATCTTTATCCTTGTGCTCAGTGGCGTAGCGTGGGGGGTGCAGGGGGGGCCGGCCGCACCGGGCGCAACATCTGGGGGGGCGCGCTCGCTGCCTCCGGAGTCTCCGAAGAGCCTTGGGCGCAGGCTGTAGCACCAGGCCAAGAAGCCGAAGCTGAAGAGCCCGCTGAGTGCCGCGCCCAGGCAGAGCGCGCCAGGAGGCACCACCGCCAGGGCCCGGCGGCAGCCGCAGCACCTCGCCACCATTCCGCCGCCAGACTTGCTCGCACAGGCACGGCCGCCCGCCGCTGCCGCTGCTGCCTCTGGCGGCAGACACGTGGAGAGAAACAGCGGCAGCCGAGCGGGAGACTCTCCCTTTCTCACTGCAACGCTCCGGGGAGGGGGCGAGGGAGAGAGTCAGGTGGGAACACGCACGTGCCCCCCAAGCCGCATCTTCGCAGGGGTTGGGGGCAAAGCCGCCGGGTATTTGCGCCCCAAATTGGGGCGACCGCAAAAAGCCACCCTGCCAGCAGCAAGCTTCAAGGCCAAAGGCTCCCTTCGAGGAAGCTGCGATCCTCTTTCCAATTAAGTCCCCCCCCCAGCTCAGTTCAGTGGGAGGTGGATTTCCCGGGTCTCTTGTCCCTTAGAGGGCGCCTCTCATCATCCCGCCATTCTGAGAGCAGGGAGGGCGCCTCTCAGGAGACTTTCTCCCGCATTTGCTTTCCCGCTGGATCTGCAACTCTTCTGGTGAGCGAGGTTTAAACCAGAGGCAGGCGCTCCTTCTTGGACGGATGCCTGGAAGAAAAAGACCCCGCGGTCTCTTCCTTTCCTTCCCCTGCAGAGACCAGCCACGTCCCTCAGCCGAGGCCGCCTTGCTTCTCAAAAGAGCCGGTCTACTACAGTTCGTGGCTGCATGGGAGAGCGCTGCTTTCCTTGCAAAAGGCCCCCAGGTTGAGTCGCCGGCACCTCCAGCTATGAGAGGATGGGAGCAGTGGCGTAGCGTGGGGGGTGCAGGGGGGTCGGCCGCACCTGGCGCAACATCTGGGGGGCACCTGGCGCAACATCTGGGTTAGGGGGCGCAAATCCATGGGTTAGGGGGCGCAAATTACTTGCCTTGCCCCGGGTGCTGACAACCCACGCTACGCCACTGCTTGTGCTAAAGATTGAACATGCAAAGTGTGATTCTGGAAAAAATAATCAACTTAAAAAGGGAAATGTCTCCTGTCACAAATTGATTTTCATTGTAAGACTGAAGTAATAAGCTTTAACTGACTCTTCTTATAGAGAATATTGTAAGAATTAGATAATAATTGAACAAGAGAGTTACATAACATTTCAAAGGTTCTCCCAAACCATACATTGCATTGATTTTCTTGAAACATCATTATGCAATTTGACCAATGTATCATGCAGTCTTTTATCTTAACCAGAATATCTAGTTTTATGGCAGAAAGGAGCCTCAGCTCTGGTATCAGTTCATATCTCCATGAAAGAGAACTATGGTTTGTCAAATGAGCCTTCAGGTATTCTCTCCAAAAATTACTCTAACTTTATTATTTAACTCTTCCAGTCTATCTTGTAACTTCAATGACCAGTTCTTGTTTCATTCTAACACATATTCACTTTAACCTTCATTTCTTCTTGTATTTTGTCATGATTAGCATTATTTTTCCCAATAATTTTTATTTCTTAACTTTTTATTTTCTCTGCTACATTTCTATCCTATTTGTTTATCAGTATTTTGAAGCTATTCCAGTCCATTAATCCGAAAAAATAAATATTTTATCTTTCAAGAGTTAAAATAGAACTAGACTCATGTATGTATTTTGATTCAGATTTCTGACTGAATTTAGTTGCAAAATGAACTAAATTGGGAGGTATTGTTTTTATACCTTTCATCATCTCCCAGCTGAACCAGATACAAACAAATCAATTAATCATTCCTCCACAAACTATAAATCAGTAGTTATCAACTAGTCAGTTGAATAATCAATATCAGTAAAACAAACCTTCAACTTTGATTTAAGCATGGAAGCATTGAAAATTATATCTAATGATCTAATGATCAGTTGTAGAAGATTTTAAAAGGCCATTCAAAGGTGTCACATTATTACAAGATGAAACCATCACAAAGCACAAGAGATAAACGTTTCCAACAAAATTTTTCAAAACACAGTCAAAATATTATCAAGCAGAACAAAAGAAAAAATTAATGCAATCTACAAACCAAACGGTTAACAAGCCAGAAATGTCATAACACAATGGCAAGGAAGGAATCAGCAGCCTGGTGACTGTATGTGACTCTGTGTATGTGCTAAAGCCACCCTGGCTCTCCTGACCACTCCTCTTCCATGTCATGTTTGTGTATGTGCATGACAGAGAGAAAAGAGCAGTGGAGAAAGAGTCATGGTGAGTCATTGGGGGGGGGACCCTTGCAATGGGTAGGGAGAACCCAGAGAGTGGGAAGGAGAGCAGGAAGTGGGGAAATGTAAATAAACAGAGCTGAAACAAGCAGAAGGAGCTGAAGCCTTGGCAAGCAATCAGTTTCAGGCTATATTAATAGAGGAGAAAAATGGGGGGAGGGAACTGAGTAGGGTGGAGAGATAGGCTGTCCTGCAAAATGTCAATCATTTTTGCACCACATCACGCTTCCCACTAGTACACCATCTCCAACATTCCCATGGGAATGTGGAAAGGTTCTTCACTCCTTCCCTAACACCTCAAGCAACCACAATCACTTCAAGTCAGAAGCCAAACTAACATCTCTTCCATTCTCTTCTCCCAAAATGTGTGAAATCTAGTAAATTTAAATGCATTATGAATGGAACTTTTTTTAAAAAAATGTTGCAGCATGAAGTGCTCCTGTTCAGACTAGGGTTCCAGCCTGCTATGCCCTCTTTTGGCTACTGTATTCCACTCATGCCTCCTCAGTTTTATCTCCTAGTCCCTTAAAAAATTCATATTGCATTGTGTAGCCATTAGGTAAGTTCAGTCCTGTTTTGGTTCTCCCTCCCTTTAGAGGTTTTTATCTAAAGTTTTTGTACTTGTGCAAACCTTGAGGTTCTCCTAAGATTGAAGATACCTTCCTCTTGTGTGCTTATGGTGCTGTTTTGGCTACATAAGAAATCACACATGGAGAATTAGTTTGCTATTAGTATATGAAACTGACACAACAGTAAACATCAGTCATAGGGTTTTTAATCAATAGGTCTGTGACTAAAGGGATTGGTTGTCTACCAGCTCCTTCCAATCCTTGAAAGACCACACTAGCAAATTTAATGCCACAGAAGATTTAACTGGGATTCAAGATGACCAGATTGGAGAATTAGGCCAAAACTAACAATGAATTTCAAAAGGGACAAATGTCATGTTCTACACTTAAGGCAGGAATAATCAGCTGCCCAAATATAAGATGGGGGACACCTGGAATGACAGTAGTACATGTGAAAATAATCTAGGGGTCTTAGTAGCCACTGTTTGATGCAGCAGCAAAAGAAGCTAATGCTATTCTATGCTGCATCATCAGAAGTATAGTGTACCAAACAAGGGAATTAACAGTACTGTTCTGTTCTACCTTGGTCAGCCCACACCTGGAGTACTGTGTGCAGTTCTGGGTGCCACAATTTAATAAGGATATTGACAAGCTGGAATGTGTACAGGGGAGAGCAACCTAGATGATCAAGGGTGTGGAACCAAGCTTTAAGAGGAATTGTTGAGGAAGTTTGATATATTTAGCCTGGAAATGAGGAGTCTGAGAAGAGATATGACAGCTGCCTTTAAATATCTAAAGCAGAGCTTTCCAGACTTTTCATGTTGGTGACACACTTTTTAGAAATGCATCATTTCACAACACAGTAATTCAGTTTTACTAGCAAACTGGGGGTTAAACTAACCACTTTCCAGCCCTGGAAGAAGCATGGGGAGTGTTCACATGACACACCTACACACTGCAGCCGACACACTAACATGTCGCAACACACAATTTGAAAAGATCTGATCTAAAGTGCTGTCACATGGAAGATGGAGCAAGCTTGCTTTCTCATGCTACAGATGCTAGGACCCGAACTAATGGCTTCAAGTTACAAGAACAGAGATTATGACTAAACATCAGGGAGAACTTTCTGACAACAAGAGCTGTTCAACAGTGAAACGGGCTCCCTCGGAAGGTGGTGGACTCGCCTTTCTTGGAGCAGAGGTCTAGATGGCCATCTGTCATGGATGCTTTAGTTGAAACTCCTGTATTGTAGGGGGTTAGGCTAGATGACTCTTGGGGTCCCTTCCAACTGTACAATTCTATGATTCTGTGACTAGTGCTGGCTGGGAGAAATGCACCTGGAGAAATGCAGCCTGATGAGCAGCCAGAAGGTTGTTTGTTCCCAGAGAGCAACTGTAAGAACTTTGTCACAGCTGCAGCTGAATTCAAGGAGAAGCCCACTGTGTTGGCAATTCATTAGTAGGTGGCAGTTGTGTTGTGGTGAGAGCACAAATACTACTCATGGATGTATAGAGTGTGAGATGTGGTGTGCCTTGGGTTTTTATATATTATTCTTATTGAATTATTGTACTGTACTTCTGTGTTTGTATTTGTTGTAGTTACTGCATTGTATTATATTAATCTTTGCACCACTTTGGGGGGCCTTGGCCAAAAAGCGGTATTGAAATAAACTTATGATGATGAAGAACTTAATTGGAGAAAGCTAAGTTGCCAGTTCACAAGCTAGCAAATCCATGAATTAGTAGAAGACCAGCAGGGAAATGAATATTATAAATTTTGTTATATTTCTCATTTTCAGATTTTCCTACTAGAAGAAAACTAAAGATCAACAAGAACTGCACCAAGTGGGCCAACACCTCAATCCAACAACAGCAAGTCATGCAGTAAAAGAAGCTGGGATCCTGGAATATTTCTAATCAGCTGTTTGGAGGGCAAGGGGGAGCAGTGAGATTGGATGCTCTAATAGAGGGTAGGATTACCAGGGTTCACACATGCAGCTTCAGGTGTGATCGGTGGCTGTTTGCATGCACAATTGCCCACACAGGGAGGGATATACACAGAGAAGCCTGTTAAAGAAGATAAGCAGCCTAGCTGCATTAGGTGCAAGTATCTATGTTATTTATAAACTGTTATAGGAGTATTGGTAAAGTGTATGGAACTTGGCTTTCCTACAATGTTCAGCCAGCTGCTTCATAGTAACTAATAATGACATCCAGTTGCTGTTGTTTTGAAAAGTTATAAAATGTATATTTTCTGTTTATTAGTATTTGTTTATGGTTTATGGTTGCCATATGACCAGGTTGGCTGGCTTTTCATAGATTTGAGACTGGCCATTCAATGCTCATCTCAGATACTAGCTAATGCAGCTTTTCAGTTTTCATAACTGTTTATATCTGTATCTATAACCACATATACAAATATATCTATGCATACAGATATATAGTTTGTATTCCTTGCAGAAATGTGCACACATGTGCATGTAGCATTCTGGGCAATTTAGAGAAGAACAAATCATCTCCCCACCTTCCACTGTTACAGCTGCTGAGAAAATAGGGGTCATCTCAGATATGATTGACATGGAAGCAACAATATTCATAGAGATAGGAAAATGCTTTAGAGTCAGAACAATGCTATTGCTTTTTACCTCCCTTAGCTGGAAATGGTGGCTGCCCAGAAAAAAGAGTTTAGAAATCGAGAATTTTAGAGTAGTTGGGTAGCAATTCTGGGTGGTTTATCCACCAAGAAGCAAAACATTCCAAAAAGACAAGAATTTAGGCTTTTTTCTAGCTCAACTCTTACTTCATGTGAATAAATATGGTTTTTAAAGCTTTTTAAACATATAGAAATTACTCTGTATGGCCAATACAAGATAAAAACTAGGTATCTGGGCTAGCTAATGGCTAAAGTGATAAGCCCAGAATCTGAATGGATTTCCCCAAGTCTGGTGCTTTCCAGATGTTTTGGACTACAACTCCCATCTGCTTCAGCCAGTATAATCAGACATGATGGGACTTGTAGTCCAAAACCTCAGTAGGGCACCCAATTGGGGAAGGGTGATTTAGGCAAACCTCAATAAACTGTAGTTCATATGGCAACCCTCAAGGTGTGACTATAAACAAATACCAAGATAAAAGGTTCTTTTCGTGAGCATTGACTAAGTTATACATCAGAGGAAGGGGGAGAAGGAGGAAGGAAGGCACAAGCCTGAAACTCAACTCTGTCTTGCACACCAGCCACAATAAACAATGGTTTATCACTACAAAAATTAACTTAGCCTCTCGTGGCTCAAGCACTCATCTCTCGCCTCCTCCTCCTCCACTCATACCACCAGGAGAATAAGTTCAGAAGCTTTTATTCTGCTTTAAACATAGTTTACCATCATGTCCAAAATCAGACAAACTGTTTGGCCTTAACTATGTTTAGCTGAAAGAAGTCAACATATGTCTATGAATTATGAAGCTATTTTGTTTCAGCGAACTATGGTTCAGATCAGGCATAGGCAAACTCAGCCCTCCAGTGGTCAGGGATGATGGGAGTTGTAGTCCCAAAACATCTGGAGGGCTGAGTTTGCCTACATCAGGTTAACATTTATAATAGTTTAGGGTTCAGGTGTAATGCTAAACTACGTTGCAAGCTCTTCACAGCCATATGAGCTTCTTTCATCCCTATAATGATAAAACATTGTCTGAATTGGGCCAGTATGTGGCCCTCATCATTCTCAGGAAGCATTTTACACACCACTCTTAATTCATGCAGGAAGCAAGCCCATGATTGGCCCTGCTTTTCTCCCTTCTAGTCCTGAACTACTGCTTTTAGCTGACCATCAAGCTGATGGGAAGTGTCTAGCTAAAATGTTGCTGTCTGGATAAAAGCAATGTGGTCATCCACCTCACTTTCTCTGTGATGATGTCAGGTGTTGCCACTGACAGGCAGCAGACAGCAGGATGAGGTAATTTTGACTGCTTCCTGGAGGAGGCACAACACAGTGGAAGCCAAGGTATGAGCTTTATGTATATGATTTTTCCTACAGATTAAAATGATAGAAGTTTTTTTAAAAATTCAGCAACAAATATATTATGCTATACACAGCAAAGTGACATATATGACTTAATTTATTGTTGTCTGCTTTCTAAGTCTTATTCCTGCCTTGCTAAAGTTGGTTTATGAGTTTAGGGAGATAAAAATATTATTTGAAACCTGAACACTTATTCAAGAGTGAGCTCATACTTTGAATGCCTAGCCAGAAATGGAATGGACACACTCGTCAGAATTAATTATCATGTATTTGATTTAACTGGCCCTTCAATTAGATTGTAAGAAAAATTAATTCATGATCCTAAGCAAATTTACTCAGATAATAAGCCTCACCAAGTTTAATGGTACTTAGTCTGTAGTAATATGCTTAGGACTACAGCAATACAGTGCGATTGTATGCATGATGACATTTCACCCCAGTCCCTGGATATCCTCAACCAGTTGTTTCATGCAGGTGTTCCAAAGAATGGAGGCCAGGACCTGTGTCCAGCCCACCCCCCACCCCCCCGCAAAGCTGTCACTAGAGCAATAAGAAATTCCCAAGCCTTCTAGAAACAACATTCCAGATAGGTCAGCTTCTAGCTGAAATTGTTAATCCCACCACAGCTACCTTTTTGCCGCACATTTGCTTTATTTGTATGTTATAAAATAGAATAACTGGGCTGAAGATTTCTCATCCTGAGCTGACTGGAAGCTTTATTTATCATGCTTAAAAATAATACTAAAGAAACAAATGGAATTCATTTGAAAGTTCTTGTTGCTGCTTGTTTGCTAGTGACTCATATCCACATTGTTCTCTACTAACGTTTCTGATCTGTAGAAATGAATAGAATGGTTCCAATGTGAAAATCACGCCTGAGACCAAATGGTATGTTGAGCTTCTAAAAGTCTTTTTTGTATGAGAGATAAGATACAGAAGTTCTCACATAAAAATAAAGCCCTTATTAGAAAAAAAAAACTAAGCAATTCTGCATGTATTTTATTTATTTCTTCTGTGTTTGGGAGTTCTTACTTCAAATTAGGCATCCAAAATCATTTATCATGCAAATTGGAGGAGGATTATTTGTGTCTTAAGAAATTTGGATATAAATTTGTCCTTAAAAATATATTTCATATATATTTTTTCTTTTTTCAATGTTTCTTGGACAATTTTATTGTATAGCATAATTGTATATCTCATTGTTTCCACTAAACAATCTTCAGACATAAGTTTTATAATTACACATACCTTAAAGGTGTATCATTCATATATATATATATATATATATATGCATGCATGAAAGCATATATATATATATATATATATATATATATATGCATGCATGAAAGCATATATATATATATATATATATATATATATATATGCATGCATGAAAGCATGGTGAAATTATGAAAGTTTATACTTTAAAAAATAAATTATTATGTTTTATGCTACAATATAGTATATTTATTATTTTATTTATTTAATCATTTAATCCTACACTTCAAACAAGGAGTTCACACAAGGCTATCTGCTCTTCTTATTTTTATCCTCACAACTCTTGAGGTAGGCTAGGCTGAGAGATAGTTAAGTATAGGTTACCCACTGACCTTCATGACTGAGCGGCACTTTGTACCCCAGCCTTCCCAGTCCAACATAGTCCAATGCTCTACCACACTACTTCTCAATATATCTCAGAGTATATAATACTAAAATTGTTTAAAATACAGTGGTACCTCTGGATGCGAACGGGATCTGTTCTGGAGCCCCGTTCGCATCCTGAAGCGAACGCAACCCGTGTCTGCGTGTTTGTGCGCAGGTCGCGATTCACCGCTTCTGCGCATGTGCATGACGTCATTTTGACCATCTGCGCATGTGTGAGCGGTGAAACCCGGAAGTAATGCACTCTGTTACTTCCGGGTCACCGCAGCGTGCAACCCAAAAATACTCATCCCGAAGCTACTTCAACCCAAGGTATGACTGTACTGCAGTCTTGGTTTGGAGGAAGGAGAGCAGAGCAAAAATAAGAAATTTCCCTCTCTTTATGCCCTGTTTCTGAATTTCCCACCCACATGCTGTTACTTGAGGTTTGTGCATTGTGAATTTACCTGGACTTTGTCACACGCTCCCTCCCCCTCCTTCATTCTAAAAACATATTGTCTGATTTGGTCATGTTTTCTCTAATAAAATCTGCAGTGATTGTGAACACTTGGCTGCATCTTTTCAAACATATCCTCCTGTCAAACCAGCCATCACCTCAACATTTTATGTATTTTTCTTATCAATTCCTTGCCTAACCTTCCCTGCCATTGTTTTCCTCTCTGTGCATGATAAGGGTGAGTGTTTTCCTATAATGTTTCTAATACTTTCTGATGGAACAATTTCAATCGGTTTTCATGCCTGGAAGTGCAGAAACAGTGCTGGTCACCCTAATGAATGACCTATGCTGGAGGAAAGACCAAGAGAGTACAACAGTTCCCATTTTTCAGACCCCATGAATTTCAAGATGTGAACAAATGTGTCCTTCTGGAAAAGCTCTGAGTTGGGAGTTAGACATTCTAACCTATGTGTAATATTGTTTCCAGAAGGTGATGCTTGGGAACTTATTCTTGCTATCATAGCATTTTTGCTGGGGGCCCCACAGGTCCTGACTTCTATGCTTTTGAACACCTGCATGAAACAACCTGGCTGAAGATATCCCGGGATCTAGTGTTAAATGTCATCAATATACTGATTACTTCCAACTCTACTTCTCCTTTACATCTGAGTCAAGTAAGGTAGTAGAAGTGCTGAATCAGTGTCTGGAATCAGTAATAGGCTGGATTAGGGCCAATAAACTGAAGCTCAGTCTTGGCATGATAGTGGTTCTGTGGGCAGGTGGTTTACCTGCTTCAGGTAAAGATGTCTGACCTGTTATGGATGGGATGACACTCTTGCTAAAGGATAAGCTTTGCATTTCAGGAGAAGATGCTGATAATGAGGGTCCCAAGCATTCCACCCACTTAAAAAGCCCCACTGGTTCCTAGTTCCTAGTTGAATGTTCTGAGCACATTCAAATTGTTGGTGCTTACCTTTAAAGTCCTACGCTACTTGGAAGCAGGAAGGAATGCCTGCCCCTGCATCAAACTACCCAAGAGCATTAAGGTGATCTTTGGAAGCACTCCAAAGATCGTATAGCATCTAGATCAAGTATAGCATCTAGTATAGCATCCAGATCAAGCATCTAGTATAGCATCTAGATAGTATAGCATCTAGATCAAGGGAAGTAATAGTGCCACTGTATTCTGCTCTGGTCAGACCTCACCTGGAGTACTGTGTCCAGTTCTGGGCACCACAGTTCAAGAAGGACACTGACAATCTGGAATGTGTCCAGAAGAGGGCAACCAAAATGGTCAAAGGCCTGGAAACGATGCCTTATGAGGAACGGCTAAGGGAGCTGGGCATGTTTAGCCTGGAGAAGAGGAGGTTAAGGGGTGGTATGATAGCCATGTTCAAATATATAAAAGGATGTCACATAGAGGAGGGAGAAAGGTTGTTTTCTGCTGCTCCAGAGAAGCGGACACGGAGCAATGGATCCAAAATACAAGAAAGAAGATTCCACCTAAACATTAGGAAGAACTTCCTGACAGTAAGAGCTGTTCGACAGTGGAATTTGCTGCCAAGGAGTGTGGTGGAATCTCCTTCTTTGGAGGTCTTTAAGCAGAGACTTGACAACCATATGTCAGGAGTGCTCTGATGGTGTTTCCTGCTTGGCAGGGGGTTGGACTCGATGGCCCTTGTGGTCTCTTCCAACTCTATGATTCTATGATTCCTCAATATGCCCCAAACAGAGGCAGATTTAGGGCAACACAACCGATTCCCCTGCACAGGGCACCAAGCCGAAGGGGGTGCCAAAGGCCATCACAACTATGGCATAGTACATGCACAGAAGGGAAGGTGAGAGGTGAGAGGGAGCCAATTTTTGACCTCTCACAGGGTACTGATGGAATTTGAAAGACCAAAGTCCGCCCCTGCCCCAAAATTGAAGTAAGGTCAGTGGTGACAAGGGAAAAGGCCTACTCAGTTGTAGTCCTTCCTGTCCATGGGATTCTCTACCTAGGGAACTTTGCTGGGCTTCTACATTGCTGTTGTTCATGTGTGTCTGCATGTGAGTGTGCCAGGTGAAGACTTTTTATTTTATTTTCGCAGACGTTTAAAATGGTTTAGCTGCTGCTTTTAACTACTCTTTCACTGAGAGTGGTGGGTAGTTTCCAGCCCTCAGGCCTAGTTAAGCCCACCAGGACTGTTCATTTGGCCATTTCAGCCAAGCCATGCCCATCTGCCCTACAGATAAAGACATGGCTGGATCAGATGAGTTTCTGCAGACACTGTGTATCAGCTGATTGTTGGCCTTTGCAAACCACTTTGGGCAGAAACGTTGTGATATCAGGTGAGTGACAAACACACAGCCTATTGGAAGCTTGCAATCAGGACCTGACTACAGTAGTACTCTCCCTATCAGCAGCTGGCATTCAGAGGTTTGTATCCTTTCATGGTCTTATAGTGTATGATTTTTTTCTAATCCTCTTCTAAAGCCATTCAAGGTAATGGTCATCACTACATCTTGTGAGAGTGAATTCCATAGTTTAACTGTCTGCTGCTTGAAGAAGAATTTTCTTCTGTCTGTCCTGATTCTTCCAACATTTGGCTGCATTGGATGGTCACAGCTTCTAGTATTATGAGAGAGGGAGAAAAGCATCTCTCTATCCAGTTTATCCACTCTTATCTGCTATGCCTCTATCATGCCCACACTTTTCATACTTGTTGGAATTGTCTGCGTTGGTGCCTTCAGTATTTTACCTTTAAGAAACTCCCATCCAACTTGGGATCTTTTTTTATTCGAGTATTCCTGACTATGGGATTTCACCCACTAGTTCCTTAAAAAGTGAAAACTTACTATGCCAATAAAGTCGGAATGAATTAATGAATGAATAAGTGAAAACTTATTAAGATCCTCACCTATTGACACAATCTTCAACATGGCTACTCAAAATTAACTTGTGTTGAGTTCATAACCCATTACACACTTATCTGGAAATAAGTCACACTGAGTTCAAAAGGACTTCCTTCTGAATAGAAATGTATAGGATTGTGCTGCAAGTCACACTTAATTCTTTTAGACTGTAATCCATAAGTCTTGCAAGCAGCTACACAAGAATGAAACTTTAAAATAGTTCATTAAAATAGTCCTGGGTTTAAAATATATTTTCCTGTTTCCTGTTTTGCTTATTTTATTGTGTATTTTTTTTCTTTCACTTTGTTTAAGATTAGGCAGAGAGAACTGATTTCTTTAGGTAATACTAATCTTTAATGCCTTTTGTAAAGCAGGCTCCAAATACACAAGGCATCCTAAGAAGCCTTTCTAAATTCTGCCATGCGATATTAAGGCTTTTGAAGGGTACTAATGTGTTTGTGTGTGGGTTTTTTTTAAAAAGGGGCTGGGAGATGAAGAAGCAGTGAAAGTTAAGCTACATGTGACAATAGTTTTTTAATGTCATGTGTATTGTTTTAACAACTACAAATAGCAGGCACTGAGGGGCTGTGAACTGCAGCAGATTAAGGGGGGTAACCCTTTTTTAAAACTTTGGAAAACTATAAAAATGTATTTGTTTTGTTGGGAATTTTCTGACAGATAATTTTTAGACTGCACTGCTCAATGTTTTGTTTTAGTATATTGATACTAGATTTTTATTGACAGCATGTCTTTCAACTTTATTTGTGCATTTGTGCATTGTGGATATTATGCTTTTTTACTTTGCTGCTTATTTTTAAAAATCCTTAGACATTTACAATATATAAATTGATTAATTAATTAAATAAATAATTAAAAACAAATATTTCCCTCTGCCACAGACCTGATGAAGATTGTCCCTCCAAAGCTGATATTTGCATCAGGAGGAGGAACTCCCAGTGTAAGACTGAACTAAAAAGAGGTTGGTTGGGAGATTATAAAAATGGATAAGGGAGATTATGGAGTGAGTTAGAGTTGTAGATGTTATTGGGAAGGGAAAGGAATGAACTATTAAAAGCAAGTGGTGGATGCAAGACAATTGTGGAGGAATGATATGAAGAAAGGACAGGATAGAGACAGAAGAGGTGGGTGGAGGGAAAGGAATAAATGTAAAATAAACACTATCCTTCCTCTTAATTATAAAGCTAAGAATCTGAAGCTGGGATCCCCTTGTGCATATTAAAGGTCATTTGCTCATCGCACAAATATCTGCTTTAATAAAAATAAGAAGGACTGATGCATGTTCACTTGGAAGACTGCACTAATAAGTGTTCAGTTTCATATATTAACAAATCATTGGAGATACAACACTTCTGCATATACTCACATTGCCCAATGTCACCTCAAATGCAATGCTTTTCAATGAAAGCACCACACATTCATCAGTGAGTCATCAAGCTCTGAATCATCACAATATGAGAAATAAAAAAGGATGTGAACCAATGCTATGGATTGTTTGCATTTGCTTTTACCTAATTTGAATGTGTTTTGGAATGTCCTAGTTCTCCCACAGTGGATTTGAACCTCACGGGGCAGAGTACAATATTAGCAATGGATGCTTCTGCTCGAAAGGATAGTGGAAAAGTGGTTGTGATCATGAAAAGCAATAATTCATATAAATAAGTGGAAAATAACAGTAAATAGAGCCCAGGTTAGAGCAAGAGAACACTGCTTTGTGATCTTATTTTCCAATAAAATGGATAACTATCTTCATACACACAGACAGAAATTTATCTTAAAAGTTTATAAAGAAATCATAGAATCTTAGAGTTGGAAGGGACCATTTGTGGTTGCCAGACCCCTTTAATCCAGCAAGTGTTAAAATATAAACTAAGCTAGTTTACTCATGAGGTGATTTCCTGGTGGATGAACCATTATGAGAAACAAAGGAAAGGAGCTCTGAGGGAGACGGCAAATGTGTAGGGTCCGTCCCCTAGCCCCAGCCTGCAGTTAGTTGGAAGCACAAAAGCTGGAGTTTAGAGCAGAGTTTTCAGGGATGTGACCTAGAAGTAAAGCAGGAGAGAGCACAATGTTTGATTTCCATTTGAATCCAAGGCTGTGGCTATGGGACAAACAAGAGCCTTGTTGGGTGTTAATGCTGTGAACAACTCCAATGTAGGCTTAGGTTGCATATATGTGTAAATAAAGCAACTATCTTAAAGACACCACAGTCTCTGCTGTGCCTCATTTCCAAAAGGAAACATGAACTCTGGGCAGGTGCCTTGAACCCCTGGAATGTTGCACTGCTCAGAGATTGGGGAGGCGTGCAGCAATATTATTAACAATG
This sequence comes from Podarcis raffonei, assembly GCF_027172205.1. Lineage (NCBI taxonomy): Eukaryota > Metazoa > Chordata > Lepidosauria > Squamata > Lacertidae > Podarcis > Podarcis raffonei. Next base: position 96,597,512 of record NC_070604.1, on the reverse strand, counting down.
AGATAAACATTTTCTTGCATGTTTTGGAACGTGACATGTGGCACAAAGACAAAACCTTGACACTGCAAGACAAGAAAGATACTCAAGAATATTTTCCCACAAATCTGATACTAACACTTCCATCATGTTTGTGCAAACTTCTAGAAACAGAATAGCATGAGCTAGCATTAGGGATGAGATACAAATACACCATCAGAGTTCCTAAGCACGTCAAACTAGGATGTTCTAGTTACCTGAGCATATTAATGTTCTGCTGCTAAATATGGGGTAACTGACAATTGTGAGCTTTTGGGATTCATAGGTAGGGGTTGTTTAGGAAAAACCCTCAAACTTTGCTTTTTCAAAAGTGGTCAAAAAGACATTTTCTCTCCCCACTTCCTTGTGATTTTCTGGCCTGTACATCACTGTTTTGGGAGGGCATTCTATACATTTTCTTTCTTTCCCTTTTTCTTGAGTGTGAGGAATTGAGAAGGTGAGAAGGAAGACAAAAGTGAGGAGGAATGAAAAGTTCACAACTGGGTGTGGGTGTGGGTGTGCTTGCCATTCTGCCTCCTCCAACTTAATGCAAGAGCTGTTCTCTAGGAGGTCCTGTTTTAGCAATCATAATAAAAAGGAAGTTGAAAACATACAAAGGATGGCCCTGCCTACTTTACTTCTAAGGTGCACGTGAGACATTATCAATCACAGCAAATGCTTTCAGCCTATTGTTTGTGCAATTCATCATTAAAAACATGTCAGCCTTTGATAGAAACAAATGCATTCTTAACCAGGTTGCCTTATTTCTGGTTTGTGTGATCTGCTACCTGCCGTGTGCACCTGGCCCACTTTCAGCTGCATAGGTGACTTGCATGTGTGTGACCTGAAAAAGAGGTGAATAAAAGTCTTGCTTGCCTATGTGCCCTGGCCTGCCATCACCAATTCAACGGGTCAGTGGAAACAAGACTTCACATCTTCCCAAAGCAAGCCGGACAGACTAGGGCTTTGGAGGGGCAGCATAGAAGATAAAAGGCAACTCACTCGCTTTGCTGTCACTACTGCTCAATGAATAGGAGGCTTTACTGTCGCCTATAAATGGCCCTGGATCGAAGTCACTTTTTCCACATGAGGCAGCAAAGTTCGAGCACAGTCCCTACAAGTTCCTGCTGCTGTTTTCTGGGACTGCGCTGGCCCCTCAGCTATGTGCCTAGGCATGGCAAGCCTCCTTCCATGCCAAATGCCCACCAGTCCATCCTGGGAGCTTGGTACCAAAAAATGTACGTCCCACTAAGCTCCCCTGAACTTTGCACAGGAGAAGCATACAGAGCCACTTACTGTGGCTCTTTTACTTCCCTTCTTTTATGAATAGAGGTGACTTCCAGGGCACGATGCCTCTGCCTTTGTTAATTTCATGCCACACTAAAGTGGGAACTGAGCAAATGCAGATGCAGTCTCCTTCCAATACACACTCTGCTCCCTAGAAGACGTTTTCCTGGCAATTGACCGAGTCCAATATCAGCAACACACCTGCCTCAGTAAAAGCCTCACTTTCCGGCTCATAGAGATTTGCATTCCTCTCCAGTGTTTCCCTGGCGCACAACCCGCAATTTAACGCGTAGGCTGGATGGATGCAAGTGGCATTAGAAAGGATAAGAGCAGCAGGGGATAATGTGAGCTCCTCATGTGAAAGAGGCTATCTAGGACCCTCTGTCCCCTTTTCAGAGAAAACTCTGCCTCTTTTGCTGAATTTTTTGCCTGTCTATAGATGACATTTGGAGGCAGCTGTCCTCCAGTCACTTTTGTTGCAGAATTGCAAAGATTCCCCCTTCGAGGGCTTTTAATAATACAGAGATTGTCAACCCCTGTGTTGCTAGACCTTGGAGGGTTGGGGTTTGCTCTAAACTTCTTGGAAAGATAATAATTTGAAGGAGGGCGCACGATAATTCTGCTGACTCGGGACAAGGCGTTCGCCTAGAAAACCTTGACTCTTCTCCCTGTTTCTCCCATCCGTCCCACTGCTCTTCCCTTTCCCCTGCTTTTCCTCTCGCTCTTCCATCGCTGCTTTCAAACAGTCGAGAGATACAAATCACGACGATTCCCTCCCCTCACCCCCGCTCCCCACAATTCACGTGCAATAAGGAACTAAAAGGGAATACTAAAGAAGGAGGGAAGCCAGGAGGGAAGATAGCAGCGCAAAATGCAATCGATCGATCGAGGAAAGGTACTCACATGACTGTGGAGCGAGCGGCTTTACACGGACTCTCAGAAAGCTGAAGGTCTCCTCTCGGCCCGTTTTTGTTTGTAGCTCGTCCTCTGCGCAGCTCCCGCAGCAAAGCGATCAAAAGCTGCAACACCGGTCGCTTTGCAAAAGGGAACAAACACGGGAGGGTTTGTATTACTCCAGATTCTTGTATGTAGCCTATAAATAGCGAACTTTTAGATGGAAGCAGCTAACAAATGAGAAGAGAAGACGTAATTTTGCACGGAGCCCCCCCCCCCCCCCCGCTTTCCGGGGCAGTTGCCGGAGCTGAAAGTTGTGGGTGTATTACAGCGAAGGAACTGGGCTTGATCGTGATTATGAATGTTGAATGTGTGGGGTTTTTTGTTTTGCTAAGCTAGTGGCATTCTGCCTCCCCTTGTTGACTTCTGGTGCCTGGCAAAAATGTATCCGAATATTGCCGATATATTTAGAATAATAATGGAGATGGGAAATTTGTATAAAGGGGGACCCTATAAAGCATTAGCTTCCTCGTAGGTTGAACTTGAAATTTTGAAAGCCTGTGTTCCTTATACCTGTCATGAACCCACTGAGTGACCTTGAGCAAATCACCCTCTTTGAATCAGTCTTCCATCTGTGAAATGGGATTCACATGGCTATCTCACACGGCTGTTGAGAACACAGCAGGAGTATAGAAGTACTAATAATTGGTGAACTCACCCGCAGCTTATTTGGGATAGGAGTAGGAGAGAAGAGATGCTACTGTACAGATGACCAATATCTTCTCACTAAGTAAACTTTGGGACCACACAAGCGTAGCGTTTGTCTATTCAGCCTAGAGCCACCATTGTTATTGGGCACTATTTGGTGGAATTGCCTTAACGTCTTCTGAGGATGGGACTCCTACTATCTTTCTTCTCCTTCATTTACGTTAATAGATTCTGAAGTATTGGCGTTTTCGCGGGGGGCGGGAGCTTCCCCCTCATCAAGGCGGCCCGTGGCTCACCTCTGGGGGCCATTGATTTCCGAGAGCTGGAGGGACTGGCTCCCTGTCAGCGGCGGAGCTGCCGCTGCTAAGGATCCTGAGCCCTGCAGCTCCGAGAGGGGTTTCCTCCCCGTGACAGGTAGCTGTCAGAGCTGCCCGGGTAGGAAGTGCTGACCTGTCTAAAGAAATGCATCTGCGTCTCTGAGAATTTTCCGGACAGATGTTGCCAGTTCACTCCGCGGAGGCTTCCATCAATTTGCGCACACTGAGTGGAGTTGATGACTGTTTGGGTTTGGCAGCGGCGGGGAGTTGTGTGTGTGCGTGGATGTGTGTGTGATGCCATCAGACATCCTGTGGCACCGACTCTCTGGGAAATGTCCGCTCCTATACAACAGGGCTTCTCAAGCTCCCTCGCAGCCAGGCTGTGCCCCACAAAAACTAACGCTGGAAAGTCATGGGAAAAGATGACTTTGAGTTCGTTCCCCTTTGGGCTTTTCTCAGCTTGGCTCCTTTTAAAATCATACTTTTTATCTTTCTTTTCTTCCTGCTTCTTCCAGACTTTCTTTCTTTCTTTCTTTCTTTCTTTCTTTCTTTCTTTCTTTCTTTCTTTCTTTTCTGAAGTTTGTTTTATCTTTTCCTGTTATGTGTCTTCCTCTCTTTTTGTCTTCTCCCTTTCCAGATTTTCTCTTTGGCTTCTCAATTTTCTCTTTCTTTTAATTACTGACCTAGCTTATTTCACAGCTCCCAAGGAAAAGCATGCAAAATCACTGAGGTTTTAAGGTACATCAGTGAACATCTTACTCATTTTAGGTCAAAGGCATAATTCATTCTTTGAAAACTATGGTTCTTATATTCAAGCCGCCAACCAACGAACCTGGTTTTAAAGCGGGTGGCAAGAAACTGTGGATTAAATATAGTAAATCCATATGGGTATTGTTATTTTTTCAAAGAGACAGAAAGATGCTTACTTTGACATTAGCAACTTGGATTCCATTCAGGATTCTTAAATGATTCAAGGTCATGGTCCTGTGCACAGTTACAGGTAAGTAACTACATAGGGCTGTGACTTTAAAGTAGTTTAAAATATGAAACATGACTCCCACCTAATTGTCAAGTCTTGGAGAGAACATACACCCAGGAAATGTGGCCGTGTGCCCTCATGCACATCTGTGTATGCAACATCAAAGAAGAATATGTATGGGCATATTTAGGGTTTGCGAACCCCTTGACCCAAAATAAACATGCGTTTTTATACGTTTAAAAACCTGACCAGACATAACTTCTGTCATTATTATGTGCATTTGATGATTTATAAGCAGGAGGAACTTTAAAAGAGGAATTTTGTAAAATGTCCATTTATTTTTTACATATATATCCCCCTTCATTTTCTTTCTCTTTCAGAGAGATTTGGGGGCAAGACACTGATCATTGAATAATCCTGTTTGTATGGAACTTGTTAAATAGGATAAATAGGACATTCATCTAATTAATAAACGCTACAGTGACTCACACTGATTTACACAGGATTTAGTACACATTTTTGCATCCTTGAGAATGTGTTTTGTGCCAACACAGGGAAAGCCGGCCTTCTTCTTTACTAAACTTTTTGTTGGCCTGTAATCTGAATCTATCTATAGGACCAAGGTCAAGTAACTACTAAAACAAAAACCCCTCTTGTGTTATGAGGAAAACTGCAACTGTAACACCCTCTTCCCATTTGGGAGAAGTGGGGAGAAGAATTCCTGTTTTCTCTCTGTGAACCAAAGGACAGAGTAACATGCAGCAGTCTCCACATTAGAACAATTCACCTTTTACTTATATCTTATTTATTACATAAATAACTTAGCCTCTTTAGAACTTACTACCTTGTGTTCTTTCACTAAATAAGAATATACCCAACTTTAATGCTGCTTCTCCACCCACTACTTACCATTTGCAAGATCTGTATTAAATGTTTATAAGACCATACTGCACCTAACAGGACTTGGTTTATTTTGAATGATAAAGCTACAGCAGGTTCGTCTTGTGTGCTGCTAATCCCTGTATAGTTTAGCTTTGTAGCCCCCCCCCCCCGCGCCATGCTCTTTTCCAACTACAAGTTTAAGGGAACCTAAAAATTGATGCTTTAATACTCCAAAACTGTGTGTGTGGCTAGTGTTTAACTTGCAATAATTATGCAGAATTTCAGTTTATTCTTCATGCAGAATCCAAATTAAAACACCTCACTTGCAAATATTTTGTGATGCGATATTAGCACGCAAATGAAAGTTTAAAAGTTTTGATGCAGGCTTGTGCTAATGTTATTCTTGATAAAAGCTGGAAAATAGAGAGCACAGATTATTAACTGGAAATGGTTTGTTATTTGGGTGTGATAAAAATGAAGGAAAAGGGCAATAACTCTGGTAGAGCACATGTTTTTGCATACAGAAGGTCCCAAGTGCATCTCTAGCAAGAAGGACATGTAATGGGGGGATGGGGATGACCTCAGACTCTGGAGACCTACTGCCAGTCAGAGTAAATAATAATGGCTAGATGGACTAATGGCACAGGGAATCTACAGCCATCCAGATGTTGTTAAACTACATCTTCCATCATTCCTGATCACTGGCCATGATGGCTAGGGCTGATGGAAGTTGGAAATCAGCAATATCTGGAAGACTATGACATGTGTCCATAAGATAGGCTCGGGATGGTTGGAGTTGTGCATGCTGTTAGGCAAAGAGGAGGTTTGGAAGGGTTAAAGTAGAGAATTGCAAGAAAAAGTAGTTTAAGAAAGGGAGAAGGAAATAAAGATAGGATGGAGGAAAGACTAATGTGAGGACATGGATAGAACTGGGAATACGTTTGAGGGAACTCAGGGAGGTGTGTTATGAGGAATGAATGCAGGTTGTCCTGCCCTATGTCTGTTGAACCTGGGATTTTTTCACCTAGAATCCCTTTTATTGAAAATTAAAGGATGAAAGCCCATCAACCTAACTACCTTTATCAAGAACTATGGGCAAAGTTTAATCACATTGGCCATCACAGTTTGAAATAGCGGCATGCGTTTGTGAATGAGCCATGACAGATTTTTATATATATATCACCCAATCTCGCCTCAAACACTACTTTCAACAGAGGCAGCTGTGTAAAATTTCACTCATTCTACACAAGGTTAATACAAAATAAAACTGAAATCTAACAAAAAATACTTAGAAACACGGAGCTCACAGAGCTGTTCATGTGGGATGAAAATTTGTATATGACATAATGAATATCCCCCCCTCCCCGGCATTACCTGCCAGTTCTCAAAGCATGCTTGGCTATTTCTTCCAAGGAATGAATTTTCCATGTTTTCCATACACAGATCCATAGATCCATCCGGAACCCCTAGTAATATGGATTTACATAAAAGAGGTGCAGCCTGCTGTTATCACTAGACATAATGGCCAAACATATTGTGATGCACTTAGGGTGACTTGAGTCCAGTAAGATCTTCTGCATTGTACTATATGGGGATCTTCTGTCATGCAGAAAGGGACGGATTGTACTAGAATATGAAATAATCAAACTGGTTTCTTCTCTGAAACCAGAAACAGAAATCTATACTTTTCAAAAGTAACTGTATTGCAGAGGCAAAACTTTTCACAAGTCATCAAACTTCCAGACTCTTTCTCACACAAATTTGGACTTACATCCCCGTCAACTCTAGGCAAATGAGGGGCAAAAGTTCTGAAACTGGACATTGCAACCCAGTACTGAAGTGTAACTGAAGTGCAAACAGCTCCTGTCCTCAGATCCAATTGAGACTGTTTTGTTATGGCTTGTTTTCTGAGTTTATTAACTTTTTACAGTCAAGGAGCAATTAAAGATTGCAGGCACCCAAATGTCATAATGAGGGTACTATTAGATTTTGCTTTTTCAAATGTGAAATGAATAATATTCTTTCTTTCTATCCACCCATAAATTTTCCTATCTCTGTGCTTCACTCGAGAATGGAGGGGTAAAAAGATGCAGGGGGGTGTTAACACAGGGTAGAAAGATGAGAAACTTAATTGCATGAATCTTTGTTTCATGTGGATTTTTTTAAAGCTTCTAATACTTCAAGATAGTTAAATAAATTGTTTTCAAAGTGTGCTGTTTAAACAAACTTGATGGAAAGGAAGTTGAAAATAAGTTACAGAGATGTACCAACCTGCTTTATTTATGGGGAACATGTGAGACATTATTTAAACCTGGAGGGGGACCCTTTTATAGACAATCCTTTGATAGAAACAAATGTCATTTTCACTAGATTCCCTTATTTTTGGTTTGTGTGATCTGCTACCTGCCATGTATGCCTGGCCCACTTTCAGCCCCACAGGTGCCTTGCATTGTGTGCATAAGTGTGTGTGACCTGAAATGCAGGTGAATAAAAGTCTCACCTGCCTACCTGCCCTAGCCTGCCAAGGTCAATTCAACGGGTCAGCGGAAACAAGGCTTCACGTCTTCCCCGACCGAGCGAGGACAGACTAGAGCTTTGAAGGGGCAGCGTGGAGGCTAAAAGGCAGCTCACTCGCTTTGCTGTCACTGCCGCTCATTGAAAAGGAGGCTTTACTGTCGCCTATAAATGGCCCTGGATCGAAGTCACTTTTTCCACATGAGGCAGCAAAGTTCGAGCACAGTCCCTGCAAGTTCTTGCTGCTATTTTCTGGGACTGCGCTGGCCCCTCAGCTATGTGCCTAGGCATGGCAAGGCTCCTTCCATGCCAAATGCCCACCAGTCCATCCTGGGAGCTTGGTACCAAGCAATGCGAATCCCACCTCTCCCACCCCTCTGCCTGAACTTTGCACGGAGACGGAACGAAACACACACAGCCACTCACTGGGTCTCTTTCGCTTTCCTACTCCTGCCCTTCTTCTTTTATGAATAGAGGTGACTTCCAGGGCACGATGCCTCTGCCTTTGTTAATTTCATGCCACGCTAAACTGGGATCAGAGCCCAGGTCCCGCAGATCTCAATTCTGCTGCACACCCTGCTCTCCAGAAGGGCTTTTCTGTCCCTGGCAATCGATTATACCCCTTTTAAGCAACACACCTGCCTCGGTAAAAGCCCCACTTTCCTGCTCAGATTTACATTCCTCTCCAGTCCTCCCTGTCCCACCGGCACGAAACCTGCAATTTAACGCGTAGGCTATATGCAATTTGGGGGGGGGGTTACTTCATTGTGACGGAGGGAATGCTTGGGAATGCTTGAAAAGCAGAGAAAGCTTACACATTTGGGAGGATACGAGGGAGAGCATGGGTACTGGCTAAGGTTCTTTTCGCACTCTTCTACAGGCTCCCTGGGGCCCTCTTTCCTCGTCTTCTGAAAGAGTGAACTTAAGCCTCCCTTGCAGAATTTGCAGCCTGTTTCTTTATCATATTAGGCGGCAGCTGCCCAGTGCCCACCAGTCATTTTTTGCTTGCGAAGTATCAGTGATCCCTGTAATCCTTGGGCTTTGGTTCTCATACGGATCTTATCCGTCCGATATTGCCCAATTTTAGGAGGAATGCCTAACTGCCACTATCAGGAGAATTGGAACGAAGCGACACATGGTCATTTTGCTGCACGTTCTCAGCTGATTTAGACTCAGGAGACAAGGTAGTCACTTAGCAAACCTTTCTCTCTCTCTCCGTGGTGCCTTCCGTCACCCACTTTTCATTTACTATATCCCCCTCCTCCCCTTTCATAATTGCTTTCCGCTCACCAAGAATACAAACCTTACACATTTTTGCGGGGCGGGGGTCATAGGGAGGTACTCACATGGCTGTGCGGCGAGCAGTTTACACGGACTCTCTGCAGCTTGGAGGTCTGCTCTCAGCCCGCTTTGATTGTAGCTCGTCCTCTGCGCAGCTCTCGAAGCAAAGCGATCAAAAGCTGCAACACCGGTCACTTTGCAAAAGGGAACAAACACAGGAGGGTTTGTATTACTCCACGTTCGTGTGTGTAGCCTATAAATAGCGAAGTTTTTGATGGAACCAGCTAACAAATGAGAGGAGAAGGCGTAATTTTGCGCAGGGAGCCCCCCTTTCTCTTTGGAAGATTAAACCCCCCCAGGCAGTTGCTAGGGCTGAAAATTGAGGGTGTATTGTAGCAAAGGAATTGGGTATGGTGGTGATTATGCATGTGTTTATTGAGGGTTGTTAGGGTACTGTCGTGCTTTCTCGAGACATGCGCGCGGGCGCGCGCACGCACACAAACCACATTTGCTTGAGACTGACCAGGGTTAGAATCACTAACTGCACTTCAAAAGTTCTTAATGATAAAGGGATGGGGCTGAGAAGAGTTGGGTGAGGCACAAAAGGGTTGTTTAGGGAATGTGGCGGAATCAAGACTGAGAGATTCTGGGACAGCTGAGTGAGGGCTCTTTTAAATCAGCCCGTTCCTTTAATTCTGCTTAGGAACCTATAAGCCCAGAGGATGCATTATTATTGCAAAGCACTTCGCAAACCAAAATATATCTTTTATACAAAAATAATTTCCCTCCTACCCACTTTTTTATTTTTAAGCAGATCACTCTTTGTCCTTCTTATTACAGAAAGATCCTCATCTCCTGAACTTGGGGGTATTTCGCTGACCAGTAACTTGGCACCAAATAAACTTTTGGAACACACAAGCGTAGCGTTTGTCTATGCAGCCTAGGCTCACCATTGTTATTAGGTACTATTTGGTGGAATTGCCTTAACGGCTTCTGAGGATGGGACTCCTACTATCTTTCTTCTCCTTCATTTACGTTAATAGATTCTGAAGTATTGGCGTTTTCGCGGGGGGGGGGAGCTTCCCCCTCATCAAGGCGGCCCGTGGCTCACCTCTGGGGGCCATTGATTTCCGAGAGCTGGAGGGACTGGCTCTCTGTCAGCGGCGGAGCTGCCGCTGCTAAGGATCCTGAGCCCTGCAGCTCCGAGAGGGGTTTCCTCCCCCTGACAGGTAGCTGTCAGAGCTGCCCGGGTAGGAAGTGCTGACCTGTCTAAAGAAATGCATCTGCGTCTCTGAGAATTTTCCGGACAGATGTTGCCAGTTCACTCCGCGGAGGCTTCCATCAATTTGCGCACACTGAGTGGAGTTGATGACTGTTTGGGTTTGGCAGCGGCGGGGAGTTGTGTGTGTGCGTGGATGTGTGTGTGATGCCATCAGACATCCTGTGGCACCGACTCTCTGGGAAATGTCCGCTCCTATACAACAGGGCTTCTCAAGCTCCCTCGCAGCCAGGCTGTGCCCCACAAAAACTAACGCTGGAAAGTCATGGGGAAAGATGACTTTGAGTTCGTTCCCCTTTGGGCTTTTCTCAGCTTGGCTCCTTTTAAAAATCATAGTTGTTTATCTTCCTGCTTATTCTAGATTCTCCTTTTTCTTTCTTGGCTCCTGCCGTCACACACACACAAACACACACACACACACCATCCTTTTAAGTTATTGTGCTTTTGTCATTTCTTGCTCCCAGAGCTCTGCCCCTCTCTTTGACTTTCCTGAATTTGAGGAGTTTGCTTCTGCATCTCCAAAGCAGGGTAGCCTATTCCCAGCTGTCCCCATCCCTTCTGGCTTCTGCAGGCAACGCGTGTTTTCGTCTGCCTGTATAGCAGTGGCGCACTGAGTGTCCATACCTAGGACCCATCCCCTGCTCCGGAGACCTTTGACATCCCTTCCAAACGCGGCCGCTTCCTGCTGCGCACAATGGATACACGCAGTGCTTATCTTCACAATGGCCACTGTGCGGATATGATCAAAGGTAGAGAAGAGATTGCTTTCAATCTCTAGCGTGTGTATATTAATTTAATGTGCATTATATATACCGATTCTGGATAATAAACTGTATGCCATAAACACACATGCTAAGAAGCGATGATTATGTCTTTCAGATGTTCGTGCACTGAGCGCTTTTTGCTTGGGAATGAAGTCTGTCACCCCGCTGCTCTTCCGTGCAAAAGGGTTCAGGAAGCAGGCTGGAGAGAGCCGTCCGCAGTCCCCTGCTGCTCCCCTCTGTGCTGGGCTGGGGATATTAAATCGTTACTTCTGGCAGGCTCCGAGATGCTCTCAAGTGGTTTTTAGTCTGGCGCTCTGGTCTATCCATATACATTTCCAATCTCATGGCTCATAAACTATTAGCAAAAGGATTTCATTATTCACCTTCTGTATCCTACAAAAGACAGAGGGGTAAAATATACTCCTGGTAACAATGAGAACTGAGCTAGGATTAAATCACGCCGAGCTGGAGAGCGAAGCCTCCGCAGTTTCAGGGTCCGTGTAAGCCTTCCCCTCTGTAGGTATGCCCATCTATCTAGCAATCTAGCTTTTCGGATGAAATTGTGTCCCTTTCCTCTTTTCTTTTTTCCCTTCCTTTTCCTTTTCCTTTTTTTTTTGCACACGGTTGTGCACATTTGCTTTGCGCAGAGGCCATTGTTCAGGAGAGATCAAGTGGCGGGGAGAGAGGGAACCTTTTCTTGAAGCAGGGGGTCGAAGAGGAGCGTTTCACATTGTGCATGAAACGGGCGGGGGAGACTTCCAAAATAATCATTAGCAAAGCTGAATAAGGAATAGCAGAGCAAGCCCAAGCAGGTGCCAGGTGTGTCAAGAACGTCTGGAAGTTACTTTGCTCCTCGCAAGAATCTGATCGACCCAGCAAGCGCCCGAGCACAAAGGCAAATGTTGCTGCTGCTGTCATTCCTCCAGACAACTGATGGGATAGTTTTCCAGGGAGCCCAGAGAAGGAGCCCTCGGGGCAAAGAGAGGGTCATCAATTTCGAGAGACTTCAAAGCTACCCGCCGATTTGCATTCGGATTGAAACATCACCAGGAAGCCATCGGGTTGCCTGTGCCCCCTAAAAGTGAGAAGAGAAGAGTTGGGTCATGCAAACTTGCAAACACAATGAAATGCTGTGGGAAGACATGGAGGGCAGTGGGATGGGGGGCAGAGCAGGGCAACCAGAAAGCTCAGCCCAGAGGACATCCAGGGCTTTGGTTTCAGCTAGCACAGTCCAATTGGTCTCCTTTTATTCTTGAAATGGTCACTCGCCTAGCAAATGTATAGAAATAGAAGGCTCAGATATGTGTGTGCCCTCAAAGCGCGCGCACAGGCCCCTCGAAGTGCATCACCTGAGCAAGAAAGAAGAATAATTTCCAGAAAATAAAAGAGAGGCTCCCCGCGCAATGAGCCTCCTTTCCTTCTTCTCCTTGCTTCCCAATGGGCTGCAGCCACATTCACACTGACACAGGAAAAAGCAGTTGGGGAGGTTTAAAATCAGGAAAGGCAGTGGGAGAAAAGAGGCACCACCAACACTTAGCAATTTGGGCAGCGCACGCAACAAAAAAATTATTTGAGCGAAGTCTCAGGTCATTTTCAAGAAACAGGCCAATGTTCTCTAGCTGCTTAATATACATGGTGTGGGAAATGGCAGGAAAACCCACAGCGAACGGCTAGAGCCATAAAGAAAGGAATCCAAATTACCACTTAATGTCCATATGTATTTGGGGGCCAAGGTGGGTAATGAAATAAGGTACACTTCAAAGATAAGGTTTTAAACTTTGTATAATGACCTCCTTTTTTTTTGCATCTCAAGTCATTTAAAAGGAGTGGGGGAGGGTGTTAATAGAGACTTGCATGATGCAGTGGTTTTAAATACATATATATATTATTTACAGGTACTAAATAACTGTGTGGGCTGAGTAATTAAGCACCGTGAGGGAAAGCAGCAAAGTGACTGACCTTGGGTGACTTTTTAATATAATTAAGACCTCAACCTGAGAAATATCTGATTATATATATATATATATATATATATATATATATATATATATATTGCACACACGCATACCGTATACACACACACACACACACAAAATACCTGCTACACCTCTTTTGGAGCACAACTATATTAACTGAAAGGGGCTGGTATGTGGTACACTCAACACTCTTTCTTACGACAGTTATTGAAAAGGGTTTTGTTTTGTTTTGCCCTGTTTCACTCACCACATTGATCAAAGGTGGATTAAAAAAGATCAGATCACATGAAAAGGTATCTGTTCTCTTCGCTCTGAAAATGCTAAACTGTTTCAGTGTTAGAGATAAGCCGTGGTGGCGTGACTTGCTGACACAAAGGTCGGCAAGGGTTACCTCAGAAGTTTTAACGGCCTCGGAGCTAACGTTTCCCGCCATTTTTTCGCGCCAAAACAGCAAACAGACGGGGCTGAGGAGAAAGACTTCGGGCTGCCGGCCCAGCGACAGCAAAGCAAGGCGGGGCAAAGCCAGTGGATGCGGCTGTCCTTTGCTGCAGCCTCTTGTTTTGCCAAGAGTTGGTTCCCCTCCGTGAGGGAAAGCAGCAGAAAGTAGACTTAGGAGTTTGTTGATCAGCTCATAGGCAGCACACAGTCACCCACCAGCTTTTCTCCAGGAAATATTTTCTCACCTCTCCCTTCCAACATCCTTCTTATGGTTTCAGAATCCCATAAGAGGAGGAAGGGATGGGGGAGAGAGCTCTCACCTCCAGCCCCATCTGAAAAACAAAAATGCTTATTTACTTCTGTCCACTCAGGTTTCTTTTGTTGAGCAAAGGACACTGCAGGCAAAATTATCTCATGTACTACAGCTCTCCCTTGTGCTCCTGGACTGAGTTTTTATTGCTCATACCTGCCCTTTAAGCAGCTGGAGTGCATTCCACACCACAACTAGCCACCCCAGTGTATAACTCAGGAGTTAAAGAGTAACTCCTGCTGCAGGTAATAAGTAATAAAGGGCTTCTGTTACAGTGTGTATGTGTGATGTGCTCCCTTTATTCTCCCTACCACCCAGTATAAAGTTAGAGTTTCATATGAGAACCTGAGAGGCCAGGGTTCAAATCCTTGCTTGGGCATGAAGCTTGCTGGGCGACCTTGGGCCAGTCACTCGTTCTCAGCCTAGCCCACCTCACAGGGTTGTTGTGAGGATACAGTGGGGCAGGTCTGATCCAGCAGGGTTCTTTATACAGTCTTATGTAAATATGGGCTGCACATTTCAACTACCATTCTGGTCTTTTTAAAATTTATTTTTCGTCTTTCTTATTCTTATGCAGAAATAAAGTATCTTCTCTCTCTCATCCCAGTTTGCATTGGTGAGTTGCATGCCAGTATAAAAAGTCCCAAAGCAAAAGCAGCCCTTACAAACAGTTTATTTATTTTGCTGATTTAAAACATAAGTTTTATTATAATATAATCACACTCTGAAACAAAGTAGAAGGGTTCCATCTTTGCACTGCATAATGCTTTGTTCAGGAAATCTCCAGGATTTTCCTAACATCCCAAGTTTTAGGGGCACAAGATCATAAATTAATCTGCCACCGAAGCAGAGCACACACCTGATATCCAGGAAGGCACAAGGGCTGGCTAGCTCCAGCTGATCCCACATTTGATTTACTCTGGGTTATTAAGATGTATTCTGAAATGTTTTGATAAGAAAATAGGAGTCAGCAGTTTGATTTGGAAAGCCTTTTGTTGCTGAAAACGGCTGCACTTTTAAAAGCCAAGGCATTTGTTGTTATTGTGGATGTTTCCATGATCCACCCTCTGCTGCACTGTTGTAGCTCATCAATTATTGTCAGTAGTTAGCTCTTCCTGGAGACAGTTGTGTGAAGTTCTTTAGACAGCCTGTCCACTCCAGGCCTTTAGCACCTGCAGTTGTGCCAGTCCAGGAAATTCATCTTTGGCAAAGGATTTTGAAACAACTATAAAGTCAGCAGCTCTGATTAAACTAGTCACCTAGGAGAAGCATCTGTCTTCAGCAGAGTCCTGGAGTCCTGCTGCACAGCAAACCTCCTGTTAGATCAGGGCCCTGCCATTCTTCCTATGTAAGGCCCTCCAGCAGCAGTCTTGGCTAAGGATGTTTATTTCATTGTTAATACATTCAGACATTAATGCAAGCCATGGCCCTAAATGCAGGCAGCTTGTTTTATGCTCAACTTCATTAACTTTATTCCTAACTCTGCTCCACCTGTCTCTGTCCCACAAAACAATCCACACCACAATTTCAAATAACTAGAAAATGCAATAAATATGTCATATGTATCCTGCAAAAGTTTATGATGTCATAGAGTGATATGAAACACTAGTCATATTCAGGGTAAAGCAACTGAAGAGACATGACTAATTTAGGTTCACTAATTCCAATGGGGATATTCAGAGTAGGATTTAGTTGACTACCACTCACTAGGGCAAATCATGGCAAGTCTTTGTATTTCCTGCCCCCTCCCCATTATACAGTGCCTTGCAAATTTGATAATAGTATCAAGAACCTAGTTATAAATTGATCGTAAAAAATATAATAACACAACTTTCATTATTTATAGCAGAATTAAACATTTTCTTAATAGATCAGTAGTTTCTGATAAAGGCAACAGGACAGAAGGAATCATTATTGTCCTGTAACATATTAAGCTCCTTTCCTTTATTTTCTGTTTATGGGCACCCTGAGGCATGATCCCTTGATCACTGCTATACAGGGCCATTTGCTCCTCCTACAATATCTCTATGAGTGTACAAATTCCAGAAGTCCCCATTCCAAGAAGCGGATGTGGTAAATCAGTGTGACCACAACCAGTCTGTCCCAAAGCTATCCACCTTAAGAAGTGGTAGTTTATAAAAGAGGAGTACACACTTAGTAAAGAGTCTTAACGTTTCAGTAAGGCTGCAAGCTGATTAATCCCAGGTGATGGAACATATATAACAGAAGCATGTGTCTCTGTATCCAGAACTGACTCTCTCCAGGAGAGATAGGGCTTGTGGACTTAAAAATTAACTAGTCATGTTTTGTAACTGCAAGTGTTAGCTCTGACTCCCTCTTTTCATCCTTGTTTCTTATTATTATGATTTTCAACATATGAGAGTCCAAACCATGTGGAGACTTTCAAAGGCAATGGGAGTATGCCTCAGTGGACTCAATGGGATTTATTCCTAAGTAGATAAAGGTCCCCTGGACAGTTATGGGGTGCGACGCTCATCTCCGCTTTCAGGCTGAGGGAGCCAGCATTTGTCTGCAGACAGCTTTCTGGGTCATGTGACCAGCATGACTAAACTGCTTCTGGTGCAACGGAGCACCATGAGGGAAGCCAGAGCGCACAGAAACGCCGTTTACCCCTTTACCTCCTAAGTAGACATGCATAGGACTGTACAACATTTTTATAAGCAAAGTTGTCATGATCTTGTGTTTCCCTATATTCCTGCTTTTATGTCTTCTGTTTTGCCTTCACCTTTATTTTAAGATTATCCATCTGCTCTGGGTCAAGAATTCTGGCCTTTAAAAAAAGAACACCTCTGCTTGGTTGAACTCTGCATGCATGGACTGAGCAGCAGCTCATATTCTTGAATGAAATAAAAACAGCTTTCAAAAACACAGCTGTTTGTAAAACATTGTACAAATAACACTGTGGAACAGAAAAAGCAGAAAAAGCAGTGATAATAAAGGATGAAACAGAGGGCTTATCCACACTTACCTTTCTTTGGCACTTTCTAGCACAGCCCATGCTTTGAAGCTCAGCATTCAAATGCTCCCCCCCCCCGAGCTTTCCTCATAAAAACCTACTCTTTAAAGCTGAATTGGAGCAAATGGCAATCTGCAGAAAACCCTAGCCATTTGCTCTGATTGAGTACTAAAGATTTTTTTTTTGTGGGAAAGCTCTGGGGCAAATAAAATACCACTCAGACACGGAGCTTTAAAGTACAGACCGGTGCCTGGAAAGAGTGAGGCAAAAGATAAGTGTGGATAAGTACTGAGCGAGGTTGGGAAGAAGGTAGATATGGATCTACTGGTAGATCCATAGGTGATCTTGAGTAGATCAACAAGGGTTTCCAACTCCCAATTATTTAACAATAGCAACTAGAAAAAAACCTTTTCTCACTCTAAGTTATGATAATTAAATAAAGAAAATTTTGGTGGAGAACAGAAGTATATTTTTGCCAGTCCAGTCCTACCATGTGCCACAGTGAAGCAACCTTCATGGAAAGGGTGGAGGAATGAAGGCAGGAACTGGAGTCTGAATCGATACATTTTGCATTCTGTAGTTAGTACAGAATGCTGCAGCATGATCACTGACAGGGCTGTGATTCTGTAAGTATCAACCTCTGCTTGAAAATTTGAACTGGCTACTAATTTGCAACAAGTTCAAGGCTTTACTGTTAGTATATACAGTGGAACCTCAGGTTGCGAATGTGATCCATGTGGGAGGCATGTTCGCAACCCACAGTGCCGTGTCTGCGCACGTGCGTGATGCAATTTGGCATTTCTGCGCGGGCGCCGAAATCCGGAAGTAACCCATTCCAGTACTTCCAGGTTCGGCACATCCGTAACCCGAAAATGCACAACCCGCAGTGTTCGCAACCCGAGGTATGACAGTACAGCCCTTAGAAGCTTGGAACCAATTTACAGCGGTACCTTGGATCTTGAACGTAATCTGTTCCAGAAGTCCGTTCGACTTCCAAAACATTTGAAAACCAACGTGTGACTTCCGATTGGCTGCAGGAGCTTCCTGCACTCAAGCGGAAGCGATGTTTGACGTTGGGCTTCCGAAAAATGTTCAAAAACTGGAACACTTACTTCCAGGTTTTCAGCGTTCGGGAGCCAATTTGTTCATCAACTATGCCGTTCAAGAACCAAGGTTCCACTGTACTTGAGGTACTGCTTTGCTCTGCAAGTGGTTACATGACCAATTCAATCCACAGAACTTTCATAATTCCAAGTGCCATATAGTGTTCATTCCATATCCCTGAGGGGTTTATCTTTCAGTACAACAGCACCTATGCTTTGGAACTCCGGGCCTATTTACTTTAGTAGGCACCTTCTTCATACTCTTTTATCTACTTTCTAAAAACTTTTTTATTTCAGCCAGGCTATCAGTTACATAAACTTGTTTTTAAATTCTTGCTGATTTTATCTGCTTATTTTTGCTAACTATTTTCCTGTTTCATGTACACTGCTTAGAGATTTTATTATTGTTATTAAGTTGTTTACTAAATTTCAGTACAATCCATGAAACTTCAGGGGAAGGTATCTTCCTATTCCAATCCTTCTCTGCACTGCTTTCCATCAGTGACACATATGCTGAAACGCTCTCTTGAACAGAGCTGTGTTCATTTTCTCTCTTAACAATACAAACCACCAGGAGATTATGCAAATGACACTGGGGAGGATAGGCACATTGGAAGTTTCAGTCCTTCTTGTCACCACACTGCTTACTACTAGAAGCATAAAGCTCCTAGACTTTTGGCTAAGAACATATCACAACAGCTTAGACAATGGCAACGTTAGGACTGGGAAGGTGTTCATTTCCATACACTAAAGCCAAAACTCAACCACTTTGACTCCAAGGCTTCAGTTAATGTTACAGAAGCTCAGGCAATGCCTAACGAGGCCTGGCATACTGGGTAGATATGGCTGGAGCAATCTATTCTGCTGCCCTAGCTGAAAATTAATGTTCCTGTCGGCCTCATCTTACTGCATGCTGAATGCTTGGGGATTGAAATGCTCATCTGGGCCTTGTTTTGAATATTCATTTTAAATTATGACGAGGTTTCCTAGTTCTTCACAGCTCATTCTATTTGCACCATACTTGAGGATACTTGAATAGGGAACAAAGGGTGGTAGTTATTACAGAATAAGAAACATTGATTGGGTATGTTTGCCTCCCTTACTATATATGGTCCTAAACTTTGTGATAACAAAGGGGGAAAATCTTGTTACACAGAACACTAGCAATTTATTTGGCCATTGCTGCGTCCTATAGTGGAAGAAGTAATAATATAGACACATGTGCCCTCCTGGCCATATACAGAGTGCCTTTCACTCCTCAGTAAAGATTCGCAACAACTCAGGAGTAAGGAGAAGCTAGAGCAGATGACATTGCTTCGTTTAGGATTGGTGCTTATAAATTGTTTTTATTGATTTTCTAGGTATGCTATATTTTCATTGATTCCTTTAAATTGTTTTAGGAACTGTTTGTGTGTACACACACCACACACACACACACACACACACACACAGAGAGAGAGAGAGAGAGAGAGAGAGAGAGAGAGAGAGAGAGGGAGGGAGGGAGGGAGTTTTATTTTATAACCCAACTTGATTTTTACTTTTAAAGATGGGATACATACCTTTAAAAACAAACAACCAAAATTCCTCCAAAGTAATTTGAGACACAGTACCCCTCTCTTTTTAAATTTAGCAGCACATGTTATGGAATACTCATGGACAGTCTTTGGTTGCGGAATATGATGAGACTTTACCATCCTCACACCAATTTCCTCAACTAAAGGTATAATGCTTTGAAATAAGACCTGGATAAAGGAAAAAACTCTCAGACAACACTTTGCAGCTTAGTGCCCACTCAAGAAAAGAGGCAGAATAAATCTTTTTTCTTTTTAAAGTGTGTATTGAAAACTAATTACAGTAATTGTTCTCTCTCTTACACTTTGTGTCTACTGAGGGCTACCCACTTTGAAACTTGCCTTTCTCAGACATAAAAGGAAGCTGCGCTTTAAAACAGGTCTGGGAACCTCAGGTCTTGAACCAGAGGCTTAATTTGGCTCTCCAGGCCTCTCTTTCCTGCCCTCATAACTATGCCCAGGTCATTCCCCTCATCAGGCCATGCCCCCCAGCCCTGCTCCACACCCTCTTTGAATGCTTTTGCCTAGTTGGAACTTATTCTTAACTATAATGCCTCTTGCCTTCCTGGATCTAGAGATACGTGTGGAATGTGTGCATAGAAACCTCTGACTTGTGTGTTGCTGGAATGCAGTCTATTGTATAAAGGTAAGAACCACATCCTTTCCTCTACCCGTTTTTGACTCTGGCCTTCTCTCCTTCTCTCACTTCCAAAGAGACTGATTTTCAGATCTTGCAGGTTCTGGTTTGCTATCTTGTTTCCTTATCCTACCTTACAAATCAGCCTTTTTTTTCAAATCAGTGAAGAAAGGCGAGAGAATGAACCAAAAACAAGAAAAAAGGAGAGGAAAAGAAAGTGAGGGAGTTGCAAGACACGCCCCCCCCTCTCAGGGAACCTGACATGACTCTGTAAATAGAATGCAGTTCTTCACAGTGATCAAATTAGCTCTCAAGGAATCATCCTAAACATTCCACTGAGAAACTAAAACGGCTTGTCCTATTAGATTGTCTGTGGCAGTCTTTCTTTTGAAAGTGCTCTCGCCTGATCTGACCTCAGAGTATCAGTTTAAAATAGTGTAAGGAAGTCCTAGCAAGTCTAAGGTACACTTAGTGGTGAATAATTGAGTAAGGGAACAGTTCACCTTCGACAAATAAAGAATAGAAGTAAGGAAAGAGTCAAAATCCTTGTAAAGAGGCTTATTGGGATTGTTCAAGCTGCAATATCATTATTGCCCTAACACACCATTCTAGCTTTCAAGAAAGGAGATGAGGGAAAGGAAACTCAAAGCCTACTCTCTTTTGTAGGCATAATCCACCATCTGCATCCAGATTCACAAGCAGACTGCACCTGCCTGATGCACGTTCCTAT